>NC_045556.1:36041961-36139441 GCF_009769535.1 Thamnophis elegans | reverse complement strand
GTTTTCGAATAAAAATACCCCAATTCCTGGATGTTCCTTTTCCAATCTTTCCATGAGGGACTTCCAGTCGGCATCCTTCACCGGAAGAATGAGCTCATCAGGGTCAATCATCAAGAGATATCTGCTTTTAAACATGTTGTGGTAAACGCAGTCGTTCAGGGTCGCAAGTTGCCCGTAGTAGCCAAAATCTTTCTTTTCCATGGAGTAATGCCAGTGGGTGGAAACGTTCAGGTAAGAATCGATGGGCCAAGGGATAATTTCCACGATGCCTTGAGAGATGTAATAATCCAGGACTTTCTCCATGAGTGGGCTGCAACTGTTCTTGTATATCGTCACTCTTTGGGCCCCCAGAAGCCTGTACAGCTCCATGGACTGCACAAACTGCAAGACGTTATCGTATTTCCCAAACATGGTGGACACGCAGATCGTGAAATCCAGAGCGGGTTTTTCCAGATAGAGGTTTCGGATGGGGAATAGGGGCAAGGAGCTTGATTCCGGCTCTGGATTCCCAGGGTGGACAGAGATAAAGCGAGCATGGCAGTTTTCTGGCTGGAGACAAAGCACATCCGCAGTGACGTAGGGGAAATTGAAGCGGTCTTGGTGCGGGTCGATTTCTCCTTGTACGGTCTGAATCTCATGGCTGTTCTCGCAGCAAAAGAGGCAGTAAAGTTTGTTGACCTTTTCATGGTGGATGATGCTCAGGACGCGGACGAAATTTCCCTGCCGCCTGTCAGAATAAGGGGCGATGATAAAAGTGTGTTTATCCCGGAGTGGGGTGATGGTATCCTTGGCGAGCCAGCCTTTGCAAAAACTGCTAGGAGATTCCTCTTGCTTCGCGGTGGACATGTTCAACGTCCAATCTTGGCTTTTCTTCCAATAATACGACACAAGGCATAACATTAATAAGAAAAGAAAGCCGCAAATTTGAAGGGGCGAGATGTTTTTTCTCCCACAGATGAACATTCCCAAAGCTCTTGCAGATGCTTGATTGCTTGATTGTTCAGTATTTCATTTCATTTGGTCTAATAAGAAGAAAAGAAGGGGGGGAGGAAGAGAAAGAGTGAGAGATGCCATCATGTTGTTGCTTGTTTTGCAAGAGACATCCCCAATCTTTTGGGGAATCTTTTCAGTTCTTCCTGTTTTGACCATCTAGATAAGAAATGAGGGTTACATCAAGGCATGAAGTCATCTGCCACTAAAAATAAAAGGGGGAAACCAATGAAGAACAGCAAGAATTTTTGTAGTGAGTGGAGAGTTGGTAATGAATAACTAGCAAAGGGGGACATGGAAAAGTTAGCAAGGAGTTAACTTTCTTGCAAAAGGGAGATCGAAGATTAGAACCGCTTGAGGGAAGGGAAACAAGGGGGAAGGGAAGGAAAGAGGAAGGAAAGGGGAGGAAGAGGAAAGGAAAGGAAGAGATGGGCAGCCAATTCATTTAATAAATAAAGAGAAGAGAAATCAATCATTAGAAAGGCTTATTGACATTGAGGGAAGGGAAGGGAAGGAAATTAATGGATGAGGAAGAGAAAGGAAAGAAGGATAGGAAAATTAAGGAAAGCTAGGGAGGAAAGGTAAGGGAATAGGGAAGGAGAGGTGGGGAGAGGAAAGCTAGAGAAGGAAAGGGAGATGGGCAGCCAACAAATAAATACATTTAATATTTCTTTATTAAATACATTTAAGAAATAAATAAAGAGAAATCAATGGCTAGAAAGGCTTGGTGACATTGAGGGAAGGGAAGGATCAAGCCTTAGAATGGTTTGGTGACCTTGTCTTATGAAGAAAGAAGGGAAGGAGAAAGGAGGGGAGGGGAAGCTGAGCTCATGGAAACTCCAGAAAAATTCAGAAGCCAAAAAGGTAAATTGAGGAAAAGCCTGGGGGGGGGGGGGGAGAGAGAGAGAGAATGAGAGAGAGAGAGAGAGAGAGAGAGAGAGAGAGAGAGAGAGAGAGAGAGAGAGAAGATTTTACCAATCTATTTGTGCCCTGCAAGGTTATTCGTTATTGCACAATGCAACTGTCTGAAAATGGCAGGGAAAAAGTCGAAACAGGCGGAATTGAAGCAAGGTGAAGTGAAGAAAAATGTGGCTAGCCACAATCTGGACTCTCCCAGAGAAGGCTTCAAAAATAAAAGAGGAAACCAAACCATGCGAATTAAGCTCTAATGGGGCGAAGAAGACCCCATCCTTTGCGATACAGATGCAGAAGGGACCCGATTAAGAAACTCCATTTTTGTGTATGCACACAACCAGATTATTTTCTGTTATGTTGTGCCATCAAATGCGTTTTATATCCTTTTTTTTGTAATACAAGTTACAAGTCACCGTCCCTTAACTTGAAAGAACTGGGGACAATTAACATACAGGTGGCCCTTCACTTACGACCACTCACTAAACTATGAACTCTGATGCTGGAGAAGACTCCTGCATTGAGTCCCTTGGACTGCAAGGCCATCCAACCGGTCAGTCCTAGAGGAGATCAACCCTGGCTGCTCTCTAGAAGGCCAGATCCTGAAGAGGAAACTCAAGTACTTTGGCCACCTAATGAGAAGGAAGGACTCCCTGGAGAAGAGCCTCATGCTGGGAAGGACGGAGGGCAAAAGAAGAAGAAGGGGACGGCAGAGAAGGAGGTTGTGGTCGTAAGTTGAGGACTCCCTACAACTCTTTCCTATGAAACAAAAGGGTTTGCATTTCATTTTAACATTTCAATCAGGGCTGGGTTCCTGCCAGTTCTAACCTCCTCTATAGAAGAGGTTCCACAAATCTACCATGCCGTTTAGAACCGGTTCCAGCTCCGCTCACCGCTCATTGATTGACTAGCTCACCAATTGCCCCACCCGCCTTTTCTCCTTTTGTCCAGCTTTCTTTTTAAGGTAAAGGTTCCCCTTGCACATCTGTGCTAGTCGTTCCCGACTCTAGGGGCCGCTGCTCATCTCCGTTTCAAAGCTGAAGAGACGCCTCTATGGTCATGTGACCGGCATGACTAAATGCCGAAGGTGCACGGAACGCTGCTACCTTCCCACCAAAAGTGGTCCCTATTTTTCTACTTGCATTTTACGTGCTTTTGAACTGCTAAGTAGGCAGAAGCTGGAACAAATCACGGGGATTTGAACCACCAAACTGCTGACCTTTCTGATCGACAAACTCAGTGTCTTAACGATTGAGCCACCACTTCCTTTTTTACAGAGGCACAATTGAGAGCTAATTGCATTCTATTTTTAACTAGTAGCTACTTCACCAGTTTAATAATCTGTATAATGGATAAATTTGACAAAGGAAGGCCAATTTATCCTTTGAGGATACATTTGAGCTCAACCTAAAATGAAAGACAAGCCAGAGGTGAAATTTTACAAGTTGCTGTGCATAACAGCCATATTTCAAATGCACTTACCTACGTCTTATTTTTTTAAAAACCTCAGTGACCGATTCTTGGCAAAATGTTAGGTTGTGGCTTGAGGCTACGTGAATCTGAGATCCTCACAGTCCAACCTCTCAACTTCTTCTGAAGCAACACAAAAACTTTTTCGGCAGTTCCTTAACTGAGGTGAACCACCCACCTTTCCTTCCAGCGTCACGCTCGTTGCTAGGATGCCCTCTGATGTTTCCACATTGAATTTTGGCTTTTGCAAAGGAGCCAAAACTGATTTGCCCCAAGGCCTCTAGGACTATACAAACAAGAGTTTTCTGCAGGATATTTGTCCCAGCGGGAACCAATCTGTAAATGTCTGTGAGAATTTCTAAGGATAGTTCATCTATCTCTAATCTGTGTATTTGATCCCAAGCTTCTCTAATTTTTCAGTTACTTAACAGAATAACATTACATTACATATATTAACTGCAAGTAGAATAGTTTTAGCACAGAACTGGAAACAAACAGACCCAATTATAAGAAGGAAAATCTACGAACGTTCAGAAATGGATAGTCTATGGAAATGGAGAGGGAAGAAGCCGAGTATTATCAAATTTAGAATAGATGGTATTCCTGGCTTGAGAGTAAACGCAAAACTTAAGGTATAAATGGTGAAGGTATAATATATAGAGTGTGTTTAAATAAGGATATAGCTTAGGATAGTGATATAGAGATAGAATTTTTTGTAAATAGGATTGTTCCGAAAGATATTGATGTTATAAGTATACATTTGTGTTTTGTGTTTGGTCTTTTAAACGTTGGAAAATTCAGTAAATACTATTTTTAAAAAAAGAACAACAGTTGGCAGGGACCTTAGAGGTCTTCTAGTCCAACCCACCGCTTAAGCAGGAGACCCTACACCATTCCAGATAAATGGTTGTCTAATCTCTTCTTAAAAACTACCAGTGTTGTGCCCACAATTTTGAGAGGCAAGCCGTTCCAGGGCTTAATTGATATGGAGTTATACTTTAACAGAATAACCGAATTGGAAAGGACCTTGACCCACTGCTGGGGCAGGGAACGCTCTGAGCTGCATGTGGCTCTTTCATCTCTCTTCTGCAGCTCTCTGGAGCTCAAAATATGCATCACAACTGCCAACGTGAAAAACCCACTGGCATGTGAATTATTGAGCTTTTCGACCCCCGGGTAGGTTTTGTGGCTCCCGATCTTTTCTTTTCCATGGGAAGCGGATCCAAATGGCTCTGTCAGTTTTTAAGGTCACCGAGTCCTGCCCTATACCATTTGAAGCAAGTCAATGGATGAAGAAATTTCCCTGTTCCTGGAATCAGCTTTTACTGTCAGCATATGCTATCAATTGGTTGGGTTTGGGACCATTTGGAAGGTGTTAGGTAAGCTCCCCGTTGGGAGAGCGAGTATGTTCAGCAAAGCGTTGTGAGAGTTGTGTTGGAGAACACACAAACCAGCATACAGAGACACTGCAGTTTCAATAGGCTTTTACTTTCGTGGAAATAGAGGTATCAGAGTCCATCAAACAGCCCAAGTCATACACGGATAAGTCAGTCAGTCATCAAAGTCTTTCCGTTAAGGGATAATCCAAATAACATAGTCCATAAACATACAAACAGTCTGGTACTCAAAGTTTGCTAGCAGTTGCAAAACTTACAATAGCTCACGGCACTTTCTAACAGCCAGCTTCCAAAACACTCAGATTAGATCAGCCCAACATCTAACAAAACAGAGAGCTAACAGTCGTTCTGGCTCCCTTGTATGGCCGATTGAGGAAAACAGCCACCAATCACATTTTACAGTATAATTTAAAGAAACAACTACAACATTGTTGCATGATTTATATATTGCCAACCCAACCTTTAGATTATGTTCCTAACCTCGGAGGTCTTCTAGTCCAACCCCCTGCTCAGGCAGGAAACCCTACACCACTTCAGACAAATGGTTATCCAGCATCTTACTTAAAACTTCCAGTGTTGGAGCATTCACAACTTCTGGAGGCAAGGAGTTCCACTGGTTAATTGTTCTAACTGTCAGGGAATTTCTCTTCAGTTCTAAGTTGCTTCTCTCCTTGATGAGTTTCCACTCATTGCTGCTTGTTCTGCCCTCAGGTGCTTTGGAGAATAGTTTGGCTCCCTCTTCTTTGTGGCAACCTCTCAAATATTGGCACGCTGCTATTCTGACACCCCTCTCCTTCTTTTCATTAGATTAAGATATTGTCCCAAAATACATTCCCTTACTTTTTCTCTGTTCCTTACATCCAGTACTCTAAACAATGATGCCTTGTAACCGCCGCTCACGTTATCCAACGCAACCGGTGCTCGATTGTGTCCAAAACGCAGCGACACCAACAAGAACCAGCCAAGCGTTAAAACCAGCTCTTTCCCTGCTGCGCGTTATTTTCCTCTTCCCTAAGAGCCAAGGTGGCGCAGTGGTTAAATGCAGCACTGCAGGCTACTGCTAGATCAGCAGGTCAGCGGTTCAAATCTCACCGGCTCAGGGTTGACTCAGCCTTCCATCCTTCCGAGGTGGGTAAAATGAGGACCCAGATTGTTGGGGGCAATATGCTGACTCTCTGTAAACCGCTTAGAGAGGCCTGAAAGGCCTATGAAGCGGTATATAAGTCTACTGCTATTCCTTTCCTGGTTGACATTTCTCTTTCTCCATGGCTCTTATGGGCACAGCTTTAAACCGTTGCCTTAAATGCGATTCCATTGTGTGCCAGGCGGGCCCTTGTGTACTTATTTGCATTGTTTCTCTATACGCTGTAAAATCATTCCCGGCCCCAGGCAGCCCCGTACCCAGGCAGAGAAGCGAGTAGAATACACCACTGCTCTTGGTCGGGACTATTTCTGCTCAGCAGGTTTCCACCTCTGGCCTCTGGAATCTGTCACCTTTTTGTTAGGATGCATGAAGCACTTGTAAAAATAGATCTGCTGAGCAGACCAGAAAAACGGCTTCCACATTGCCAAGAGAACAATGCAGCTTTGATTGCTGGGTGAGATTTCTCCGCATTCGTCCACCCAATTTCAAAGCGAGAGGTAGAACAGAATAGCAAAGAGGTTGGAAGTGACCTCGGAGGTCTCCTAGTCCTGCTCAAGTAAGAAAGCCTCTACCATTCCAGGCCAGAGGTGGGTTCCTACCAGTTCGCACCACTTCGGTAGAACCGGTTCGTCAAATCTACCGAACTGGTTAGAAGAGGTTCCACCAGAAAGCAGGCCACACCTACAGAAGAGGTTCCAAATTTTTTTGAAACCCACCACTGACACACACACACACACACACAGAAAGAGAAAGAGAAAGAGAAAGAGAAAGAAAGGAAGAAAGAAGTACAGAAAAAAGAAAGAAAAGAAAAAGAAAAAGTGAGAGAGATGAAAGAAAAAAAGGAAAAAGGGATAGAGACGAAAGGAAGGAGAGAGAGAGAGAGAGAAAGAAAGAAAGAAAGAAAGAATGCCTGGCCGGCAAGCCACTCCCACCAGGTCACCTGGCCGGCAAGCCACTCCCACAAAGGAGGCCACACCCACAGAGTAGGTTCGAACATTTTTTGAAACCCACCACTGTTCCAGGCAAATAGTTGTCCAATCTCTTCTTTAAAAACTCCAGTGATGGAGGCATCCCCAATTTCTGGAGGCAAGCCGTTCCACGGATGAATTGATCTGGGGTTATAGGATAGCAGAATAACAGAATTGGAAGGGTCCTTGGAGGTCATCTATCCAACCCCCTGCTCAAGCAGGAAAACCTGTACCGTTTTAAACAAAATGGTTGGCCAATCTCTTCTTAAAAACCACCAGTGTTGGAGATTCTGGTGGCAAGCTGTTCCATGGATGAATTGTTAGAGAGAATTTTGCATTTATTCAGATTAAGACAATTTGGACAGCACTTCTGCGTTTATATGAATTTGATTTAGTGAATGGATACTTCCCTGCTATAAATTATACAACTATGATCCACACACCTACTAACCCATCAATTATATATAAAAGGAGATCGCCAAATGACAGACATACATTGTAGAGAAGCTTTTCTAGTACAGCTAAAAAAAAGTTGAGAGTTGCTCGTAATTTGTAAAGAAAAATTGAAATTTTGTGTTACAGTTTGCCCTGTCAAGGAAATTTCCCAGGCTCCCTTTTCTCTCTGTCTGCAAACCCACCCAGCTACAGCAGCCATTTTTCCCCAAGCTGCGTCTCCCTCCCTGTCATCCTTGCCCTGACATGCTTACGATGGAACATGGGAGATACAATCAAATATGCCCAGAGGAGCCCAAGTTTGGAAGTGCTGAGATCACGTTTTTTTTTTTAAAAAAAGGCTGCTGTTGCCAGCTCAAAGAGGAATCTTCTCAAACAGTTCTAAAACCAAGCCTGAACATGCCCATTGCCTGATTTTGCGAGAGCACGTTTGCTAAAAGAGAAGACAGTGCACCATCTTCGATTTTTTTTAAAGCCGTTTAACATATGGCCAGTCTAGAGTAAAGAAGGACTGGGGGGGGGAGACAGACAGACAGATGGACAGACATGATAGCAGGATTCCGAGGGGCTGCCCCAAAGAAGAGGGGAGGGGGTCAATTCTCCAAAGCGCCAGAAGGCAGGAAAAGAAACAAAGGATGGAAACTAAATCAAGGAGAGAAGCAACTTGGAATGAAGGAGAAACTTCCTAACAGGGAGGAAGGACAATGAACCACTGGAACTGCATGCCACCAGAAGCTGTGGGTGCTCCATCCCTGGAGGTTCTTAAGAAGCCACCTGTCTGAAATGGTATAAGGCAGGGATCAGCAATTGGGCGGCTCTGGAGCCGCATGTGGCTCTTTCATCCCTCTGCTGCGGCTCCACAATTGATAGGGCTTTTGGTTAGGACAGGTAGAGGAAAAAGGATGCTGCACTAGGAGGAAACTCTATGATGGGAGAACCGAACTTCTGGTCATCTCCATAATTGAACAGAGGTGTTCTGGTTAGGACCTTTATGGCTCTTCGAGTGTCTAAGGTTGCCGACCCCTGGTATAGGACAGTGTTGGGGAACCTTTTCGGCACCGAGTGGTGAAATGGGAGCGGGCAGGTGTACGCAGGGAGCTCCATAAATCAGAAGAGGAACGTTGACGGCTGGCGTGCCCAGAGAGGTGGAGAGCTGAGCTTCCGCTTTCCAGCGCGCACATAAGCGCCTGGTCTTCCGGGCTCCCTTGTGGTTGACGACCAGCTGGAACCCAAAAGAGCAGCGGGCACTTCTGCCACAGGTTCTCCATCACAGGCATAGGATCTGCCGGAGCAGGGAGGGTGGGTTGGACTAGAAGACCTCCAAGGTCCCTTCTATTCTGATTGATTGAAGACGCAGGGAAATGGCTACCTGCAACCTGCTACCCCTCCAATCTTACCCTAGTTGAACTAACGTTGCCACCTCTCCCGCCCCCAAGCAATCACTCACTATTAAATTATTTGAACCTCGGGACGGATTTGATCTTCTGTCCCCCAACCTGCTTCAGTCTAAAATGAGAAATGTTTTATTAATTATCCATATGGCTTAAGGGTGGCGAAGGAGTTGCTTTGATTGCCCCCTGTTTCTTCTTTTTATTTCTCTACACTCCCTTCTACCTCTTTAATTGCTGAAGGGAAGAGAGAGAGAAAGTGGCGAATGGGTTACGGATTAGCTCATCCATTGTTAACCAATTAACTCTCTGCTCCTGGAATTTAGAAGGTAGGGGCAGTTAAATGCTCTCTTCCCCCACAACTTGTTATTTATTTATTGTCTTTAAAACTTGGACATCTCACCAATCTTTAGCTGAGGAATAGAATAGAGCTAGAAGGGACTTTGGAGGTCTTCTAGTCCAGCCCCCTGCTCAAGCAGCAGATGTGTGTGGAAAGGCACCAGAAAGGTCTCTCAATCTCAGAATAACAAAGAGTGGGAAGGGTCCTTGGAGGTCTTCTAGTCCAACCCCCAGCTCAAGCAGGAAACTCTATTTTCAGACACATGGCTGGCCAGTCTCTTCTTGAAAACCTCCAATGATGGCGCGCCTACAACTTCTGGAGGCAACATCCTGATTAATTGTTCTCACTGTCTGGAAATTACTCCTTAATTCTAGATCGGGTGGCACCTTAATTAGTTTTAACAGCTCTGGTTAGATCTCTGTTCTCAAGTTGTATTTAAGGCATCTCCCAACAGACAGAACTTTTAACTACGATAGGCAATCAGCAAAGCATGCTACTTTCAGCTGAGTCTCTTCCTGCCACCAACCTCTCTTTAAGTTTAGAATGGAATAAGAGAGTTGGAAGGGACTTTGGGGGTCTTCTAGTCCAGCCCCCTGCCTAGGCAGGAAACCTTACACCACTTCAGACAAATGGCTGTCCAGCATCTTCCGGTGTTGGAGCATTCACAACTTCTGGAGGCAAGTTGTTCCACTTAAGGCAGTGGAAGAGCCAGCCACAACAATTTCGTAGCAGAGTTGGAAGACACCTTGGGAAGTTCTTCTCCGGATCCCTCAGCCATCCTTGGAAACACCCCCCCCCCATCTCCGCTTCCAGCCCCACCACCCCTGCTTCGCAGCTAGCTGGCAAAACTCACCTACTCACATCGCTCCAAGGATCGGCAGCCTTTTCATCTTCTATGCCTCTGCTGCTCGGCGTGCATCTCTTTCAGCCTCTATCACACAACAGGAAGAGGTGAGTCAGCTCCCTCTTCTGCTTCTGAAGTCCTTTCCTCATCCTGTCTTAAGCGGCACAGGAGCAAAATATGACTTTACCTGGGCTCTGAGCTAAGGAAACAGGACTTTAAATGCCTCTGTGATTACTGGTTTTTCTCTCTTCGCTGTAGCTAGCTGGTGGGAGGGAACTATCCCTGTTAGGTTGGATGAAGGGGAGGCATATAGGCTGGTTTTCTTTTGCTTCCCCTTTTTGCTGGTGCCTGGCATGTGTGTGAGCATGTGTTTGCATGCCTGTGTTTGTCTCGCTGTGTTTTGTTAGGTGTTGGAAGATATGGGTATGTGGCTCGGGACACAGGAATTCTTGGGAGAAGGCAGAATCACGGAGAGAGTCTCCCAGTTGCCCTTGATGGGACCTGGCCCTGTACCAGGAGGGTTTTTTAGAAATAGGACTGGGGGTTCTGGACCACCAGACAGCCCGTGGGAAGGATGGAGGGCAGGCAGGAGTGCTGGCACAAGCAGGGCTACCTGGTCTACCTGGAACCGAGGTGGCGCAGTGGTTAGAGTGCAGCACTGCAGGCCACTTCAGCTGACTGCTAACTGCAGTTCGGCGGTTCAAATCTCACCGGCTCAAGGTTGACTCAGCCTTCCATCCTTCCGAGGTGGGTAAAATGAGGACCCAGACTGTGGGGGCGATATGCTGACTCTGTAAACCGCTTAGAGAGGGCTGAAAGCCCTATGAAGCGGTATATAAGTCGAACTGCTGTTGCTATTGCTACAAGTCACATTCCTTTTAGTATCTTTGGCCTGCCACACTTTCTATTATTTTACTATGCATTTTCTAAAGTGGGAGAATGGGAGGGGGGATTGTACGGAGTTAGAAGTTATGTAGCCATACCAACATTCCTTTCTAGAAAGCCAAGGTCATCCTTTGTAGCTGCACCTCTGCACCTGACCGGAAGTGGATGGGTGGAGATGCCAGCGTGGCAATGGAAGATTCGACCATGGGATGGGCCTGTTGGGTGGGTGGGGGCAGGATCATGAACTTTCAACTGGGTGGAAACTCCAGGAAGTTTTCAGATTCGGGTTTTCCACAGACATGCCAACATGTCTCTCTTAATAAATTGGAAGTTTGAGGAAAGTTCTGCCTTGGACTCGGATTTAATTTTGGATGATATTTTGAACACTGACACCTGGGCCCCAAGACAAGTTAAATGGGAAATCACTATTAAATGTCTGCTAGGAACAAAGCTGCCTTAGATGGGACTTGGCCCTGTGCCAGAAGGGGTTTAAAAACGGGACTGGGCGTTCTGGACCACCGGACAGCCACTGGGAATGTTGTAGGACAGGCTTTACTGTCTAGTTTTATCATTGATCAACAATTCTCTTTATCTTCCCAGATCAGAACAAAGAAGAAGAAGAAAAACGAGCCTTTTTTTTTTACATTAAAGTTTTTGCTTTATTTAGTGAAACAGTTATTATCAATGTAACAAGCTGAAAAATACAGCAACCCGATCAAAGACTGAGGTAACAAAATACTTTTGCCAGAAGGAAAAAAAAAAAAACCCCAAAAGTAAAACTTCCACAGAAGGAGGGTGAAAACATCCGTAGTTTATCTGGGAAAGACTCAATTCACAAGGCGTTGGAAGGGGGGGGGGGGAATGGCCTTCACAATTAAAATGCCGTGCAGTGGATCGCTGGAAATATGGCTAAAAGGGACGTGGGGTGAGGGGAAAAAAATCAGCTAAAATTAAAATAGTGCAACGGGCCTCACCGAGGGGAAATGAAACCGAAATCTAGAAATGGATTGACACTGTAAAGGCCAAAATGTCTGAAAACCGGACTCTTATTTTTTTCTGGCTCCATCGAGTGCGAATTGGACAAAAAGAAGAAAAGAAAGGAAAACCAGTCCATGCATTTTGGCACTAGGTTTACACCGGCTAGTAAATTAGGAGTAACAAAACATGGCCTCGATAACAGTGCTACATGAATTGCCGGCGTGGAAATTCAACAGACGGGTGGGAAACCACCTTCCCCAAAAATAGCTAAACGGCGGTCGGTCCCACAGAGCAACTCGTCCTGCGCCGGACAGGGTAGGTCAAAGTTCAAAAGGCAGGAAAAAAAAATTAACCTTCTTCGGAGCACGGACACGTTCACACGTGCGCCCATCTCCATTCCTTCATCTTCGCCACGCCCTGTTTTGCTTCTCCGGGCGGCAAGGAACTTACGTCTCCGGTTGAAGAAGCTTCACGGAGACGTACGTGTGTGTGTGTGTGTGTGTGTGTGTGTGTGTGAACGTACTCTTTTCATGCGTTTCCAAAATGGGAAACTTCACTGGCCAAGCTTTGGCCCTACCTGTCGTTGGACAGAGATGGGGGGGGGGGGGAAGGGTGTCTCCGGATGAGGGCGCGGTGGCACCTTCTCTGGGGGAGACCCGGTTTTTAAAATCGTACCGATATGCACCTGTTTAATTCACAGTCAAAGATGCACAATTAAATAAACAAAAACATTTGTTAAAAAAAGCAGCTAAATAGATTCCTCATGCTTTTCATAGGACAATTACCATTTAAACGCGGATTATGCTAAGAAGAAGAATACACTGTTTTATTACTCATTTATTTCACCTTTTTCAAACCACCCTGCAGCCTGTATTGCTAAATGAAGCACTGTGTCCCTTCATCATTACTGTACATTCCCTCCCCCTCCCCTCCGGGCTGTGGGCTAACAGTGCTTACTTATATAGTGTGCTACCGAAGTCAAAACCCATAGCAAGCCTTCCTTTGTAACACTGGCTCTTTTAAAAAAAATTATTATTATTATTATTTTAAAAAGAAATTTTAGTGAAAAAACATTCCAAAAGCAGAGGTGCTTTCAAAGTTTTGCCATTCTCTTTGCAAATGCCTGCAAGTCTCTCTTCGTTGCAACGGAGAGGCAAAATCTGAGCACATCAAAACCAGCATGTTTCCCATTGTCATAAAAAAAACCACTTCGTGATTTCCGGTCCTGATAACACTTCACAAGAAGGGAACGAACTAAAATGATTGAGATTAGCAAGAAGGGAGACTTCCTTCCTCTTTAAGACATGTGAGGGGAGCGGGGGAATTTTTTACAGTGGTTTTTTTCTTTTGCCCCGCTTCTTCTTTCTTACCCAGTAAAACCAATAATCAATTTTTGTTCATTCGTTCTGAAAAGCATTTGACAATCAAATCCTGAACTTTCTTTCTGGAAGTCAGAAGGACTGAAATTCAACACGCGTGCAATTTCATACATTTGCTCTGCCTTTCGGGGACGAACGCAGGAACTGCAGGAAATGCAAACTTTGGGAACTCCTTTCCAAAAGATTGCATTGAAAACCATCTCCTTTCTTGCACTAAAATAGGGCACTGCCATTAGTCATTTAACTTTCATTAATTTGCTCATCACCAAGTTCAGACCAAGACAGAAAGTTTATGAATGGGGTTAATTATTGCACTAGTCCAATCCTCGGTGTCAATAGGAATTCATTCTGGGCAATTAAAAACCTGATTTTTTTTTCTTTTTTTTTAAAAAAAGAAGTCCGCTGTCTGTATTTTTCTCTCTAAGCAACAGGTTTCGTCCTCGTACCAATATCTTTTTTTCTTTTGACCAAATGCTAAATTGCATTTGAATGCTGTTGCATCACCCTTCGAACAGCTTGCTAACAGACCTGACAGTTATGAAATAAAATAATAATTCACGATTCCCTTTCGCTGCAAATCGGTTTTTTCCCAACCGAGAAAAATTTCTGTTTGCTTGTCTGCTTCTCGGAAGGCGTTGCAGTAGCTCATTTACAAAAATTTTTTAAAAAATAAAGGGAGAAATTTAGCACAGTTGTAAAAAAAAAGCGGATTGATGCAAACTTGAGCTCAAATTCGCTAAATGCAAACTGATTTCCTAGCTGGCTTAATCGGGCTGGAAGCCAGATGTTAAACTGTCATTATGCAGCTGGTAAGAGAAGGCCCTTTTTCAAAGGCTCCAGGTGAATGGCGCGTCCTCCGCTAACAGAGGCGCGATTAAGCCACCTGATAGAAAATCCAGAGAAGGGGAAGCGTCCTCCGGAATCATCATTCTGTGCCATAGACATTCAGAATCCCAATGGATGCTACGTCGGGATGATCAACTAGGAAACCCGACCTGCAGGAACTACCTAACTGGTAACCCGCCATTTTGTTGGAAATGGTTTCCAACAATTTCGCCACGAGAAAAAAACAAGGATTTGGGGGCAGGGCAGGGGAGGGCTGGGGGCGGAAACGTGTTCTCTCACTTCCTGTCCAAATCCAAGAATTTCTCTACCTTCCTTCCGCTCTTAGGAACAAGAGATAGACAATACGGTGGCGTGACACTTAAAAAAAATGCATTACAATCATTAACGGTGGAGACGTTTAGCACGTACTTAAAAGTAAATACAAGCTTGGAAGAGAACCAGAGATACATCACATCAGTAGTCGGATTGCTCTTGAGAGCACGGCTCTCTTTCAAGCCAAGAGTGCTGTTCATCCCAAATGACCACTGGCGCCCCCCACATCTGTATTGAGAAGCTGGGTCCATTGGCTGCCCCCACATCTGTATTGAGAAGCTGGGTTCATTGGCTGCCCCCATGATGCCGCGAAGCAGCTCATGGCTTCTCTGCTGGAAGGCGTGGTTGGGGAAATCATGAAATTAGCTGTTCTACCTTGCTTAAGATCACACTGACCTTCTGGCTGAGTAGATGGGACTTGCGTTTGGTTGAAAACCTTCTCTCTTGTAGGAGGAATAGGGGAAAGGAGAGTCCACATTAACAGCAACAAATGCTTCCCAGGATCGTTCTAAAACCAGCCCTGGGGGATGTCGGAGAAGCTCACCCTGCGGGTCATTTTGGATGAATAGCACCCCCACTGAGCCCCTAAGCCCCACAATTTAAGGCAAGCCTTTCCTTTGGGATAAAGTCACCGACAAGGAGCCTTAAAACCTGAACGCATTTCAGCAGTCCCTTCGTTGCTAGGGGTACTTCCAGTTAATTAAAACAAAAAACAAAAAACAACCACCACAAAATACAGCACAATTAATTATGAGTTACAAACAGAAAAATTACAGGTGATATATATATATATATTTTATCTAGTGCCAAAATACAACATTTCCCAAATAGCTTCGGTCGGGACGTCGGTCGCGTCCCTTAAGTTTGATACAAAAATCTGAGGCTGCCGCAGGGCGGAGGAGGCTCAGTGCACTTAAGGTTATAAAAAGGTTGTTTCACAACGTTCTATTCTAATTGACACTCTGCATCAAGTTAACACTGTCAAATGTTTGTTGTTTTTGTGCATTAGAAATAACTGTATAAACCCAACATGGGCTAAAAGTTCTCGAGTCACATAAAGCAGCTTGATCGTAAAAAGAGCAGTTTAAAAAAAGAAAGAAAGAAAAATGTCTGCAGAGATGTGACAGATAAAAGTTTGTGTGGCAGGACAGAAATCCACAGCTGTCGGGACCTCCACAGCTAGAGTTAAGGACCCAAGGATCCTGTGATGGGTCAGGATGCATCTCCAAACAGTCCAATTCCTCTTTCTCATCAGTGCAGTGAGTCAGATCCTGTCCGAAGGGTAACATTCATGTTTCTGTTTCTAGAAGCTGTATCATAATTACTTTCAAGTTATGTAGAAAAGTGCTGAAGTCGCTGCGGGAGATAGCTGGTTTCCTCCGAAGTCTTTCCTCCTTGCTTCAATGGAAACCCATCTTCCCATCTTGCAGTTTGGCACTGGACGTTATACCGCACACTGGAGCAGGTTACTCAAATGACATAAGGTTTGCAGGTACCTGGAACAGCAAGGAAAAAATACCGCAGTTAATGAAAAGTTCTGGGTAAATGGTTTATGGGTGGAAGACCCTCGCAAGAAACCTCTTCAAGTCAAGTAAAGGTCAAGTCATCAAGTAAGTCAAGTCCAGTCCAGTCAAAGTCAAGTCAAACAGAAGTCATGTCAAGTTTAAGTCAAGTAAAAAGTCAAGTCACCAAGTCAAAGTCAAGTCAACCCAAGTAAAAGTCAAGTCAAATAGAAGCCAAATAGGTCAAGTAAAAGTCAGGTGAAGTCAAACAGAAGTCAAGTGAAGTAAACCTCAAGTAAAAGTCAAGTCAAGTGAAGTAAAAGTCAAGTCATCAAGCAAAAGTCAAATCAAGAAGAAGTCAAGTATAAGTGAAGTCAAAGTCAAGTTGAGTCAATTGGAAATAAAGTCAAGAAGTCAAGTATAAATCAAGTCAAGGTCAAATCAAGAAGAAGTCAAGTAAAAATCAAGTCAAAGTCAAATTAACTAGAAGTCAAGTCAAATGAAGTCAAAGTCAAATCAAGAAGAAGTCACGTCAAGTCAAGAAGTCAAGTCAACCCAACTCAAAGCCAAGTGAAAGCCAAGTGAAAGTCAAGTATATGTCAAGTCAAAGTCAAGTCAACCCAACTCAAAGCCAAGTAAAAGTCAAGTCAACCCAATTCAAAGTCAAGTAAAAGTCAAGTCAAGTAAAAGTCAAGAAGTCAAGTATAAGTCAAATAAAAGTCAAGTCAACCCAAGTAGAAGTCAAGTAAAAGTCAAGTCAAGAAGAAGTCAAGTAAAAATTAAGTCAAGAAGTAAAATTCAAGTCAAGTAGGTCAGGATAAGTCAAGAAGTCAAGTAGAACCCAAGTCAGAGTCATGTCAACCCAAATGAAAGTCAAGTAAAAGTCAAGTCAAGAGGAAATCAAGAAAAAGTCAAGTTATGTCAAGCCAAGTAAAAGTCAAGAAGTCGTCAACGTCAAAGTCAAGTCAAGGTGAAGTAAAAAGTCAAGTCAAGTAGAAGTCAACTCAAAGTCCAAGGCAAGGCAAGAAAATCAAATCTATTTATTACAGCTTTTACCATCCTTTAAATTAAAAAGAGAGTAGAATTAAAAAAGAGAAATAGCTTAACCCCAAAACATGTTTGTAAACCTTTGGATTACAATCTTTTGGATTACAATCTTTTGGATTACAAACGTTTGGAGCTGCTTAGCACTATGCATCCAGTCTTATCTACTCAACTGCCCTGCCAGTGCAACCACTGATGGAGACCAGGACCATCATTTGTGACTGGTCCACCTCAAGTTACCCATGAGATGAACCAATCACAAAAGTTTGTCCTACTCAGTGCTTAAATTAAGCAGGTAAGACTCCAATTCAATACTATGTCATTTCTGGATTGAACAAGATGAAGAATCCAAAATTTACTCCATATATCTCCTGGACTTCACCTACATCTAAGAGACACCACAATGATTTTGCTTCTCCTTCTCATTTTTCTCGGTGCTTTTGGGTTAGAGATTGGGAAATGGGAACAAATGAATCTGGATAAGCAAATTTATCAGGAAGTTTTGTAGACGCGTTAATCCAGTTAGCAAAACATCTCTCCACTGTTTCGTGCTTACAAATTAAAATCAAATAGAACATAGGATACCTGAGGCCTGTTGCTTCTGCAGGCATCATCCAAATGTTTGTGCCATAATATTGCGTGAAATCTGGAGCCGGTCTGGAACTTGTAAACATTGCCTGCAGAGTTTTTTAAAAAAAGAATTTAAAAAAAGGTCTTTGTGATTTATCAGCAACAACAGCACTAAAGAACGGCATCTTGAAGTTAAAAAACACCCCCATCCTTTACGATTAACATGATCAATCAATCCTAACAGAGCTAGAAGGGGCCTTGGAGGCCTTCTAGTCCAACCCCCTGCTCAAGTAGGAGACCCTATTCCATTCCAGGCAAATACCACGATCAACTGAATAGTAAAAGAAAGGGAACAAGCACCTGCGTTAACAGAATAACAGAGTTAGAAGGGAGCTATGAGGTCTTCTAGTCCAGCCCCCAAGCACCATTTCAGACCAATGGCTATCCAGCTTTAAAAGTCTCCAGTGATGAAGCATCCACAACTTCCAAAGGCAACTTCTGTTCCCCTGGTTAATTGATCTCACCCTTAATAACCCCCTCGTTAGTTCTCGGTTGCTCCTCTCTCTAATGAGTTTCCATCCACTGTTTCTTGTCCTGCCTTCTGGGGCTTTGGGAAACAAGTTGGCCCCCTCCTCTTTGTGGCAGCCCCTCAAATACTAGAAGATTGCTATCATGTCACCCCCAGGCCTTCGTCAATTGCCCAGCACGCTCAGAGAGGAACAAGGACCCTGCTAGTTGAATCCTGAGTTACGAATGTTCGATTCCTCTTTTAATTGAGGCGAAAGCCTTGTGAAAAATTTACAAAAGCTTTGATTCAACAGCTGAACTTCTAGGATTATAAAAAAAAACTATGGTCTTATTTGTTGCTCAGCGCAACTTCATTCTCTAAAGCAGGAGTTCCCCAACCTTTCGGAACTCAGGGATCACCAAATTCATAATGTTAAATCCCGCGGACCACTAATACGATCTGCCTAATGAACGGCTGGGTGGGCACATCAAGGTAGTCATGTGACTGGGTGGGTGTGGCCAGCTCGATGTCACTCAAGTTGAGGGGCGCCTCCCCGGCCTCTACTCTTCCCCTCCTCTCCCAGCCACTCCTCCCCTGCCCGCCCGGGCTCCTTAGGGTCCCAACAGGAGGCAATTGCTGGAGCTAAGCAGCCCCCAGGAGAAAGAGTTGGCAAAACAGCTCAAATTGGATCTGACCGAGGAGGCGGCTCAGCAGAAGCACCTCACTGAGGACTAGGAGCATAGGCTTTCCAAGCAGAGGGAAGACCTGTGGGAGTGCAAGGCCAAGTGCCGACGCCTGGAGGCTCAGCGGGCTGAGATTGGCAGCCAGTTCCAGGCCATGATGCAGTCCTACTGGAACGAGACCCTCCGGCTCTTCGCCCCCAGCGGCTCTTCCTTCCAGCCTTCGCCCAAAGCCCCCCACCAGGAGGCCGAAGCAGACCCCAAGTCGGAATTTCTGCAGCCACACACGCGTTCATGGCACGTATCCATCCCAGGGGTCATAGTTTGAGGACCCCGGATTTAGTGTAATATAAAAAATGCAAATCATTTTTCTGCGGACCACCAAACTTTTCCCATGGACCCACCAGTTGAGGACTTCCTTGTATTTTCCCAATTATTTGCTCTGGATTCCCCGAGAGCAACTTCCCCGAGTTGATGACTGCCGATCTAAAGTCCCACTAAAAGCGCTTACCTTTATCTGGGTTGTTCAGCTGAAAAATATCAGGGTGTTCAGGGTCATCGGGAAGGGCTACCATCCAGCCCACGATAGAAACTTTCTTTCCGGGAGTTGATTTATACTGCAAAAACAGAAAGTCAAATAAAAACAGGGTTGAAATGGCTCTGGCTACCATCCCTTCCAGGAAGTGGGGATTCCCCTCTGGAGGGGGCTGCCCCGTTTTGCTTACGTGCTTCCTCTCACTGCCCCTCAAGGACTTGGCTCCGAAATAGATCAGAGTGGATCCCGAGAGAGTAATCCAGTATCTGGTCCAGGAAGACAGCTGGGGGAAAAGAAAGAAACTGAATTGTAAAAGCCAAAGCTTTCCCCCCTTTACAAAAATCCTCCCCTTTTGTTTGTTTAGTGTCCATTTGAAGTTAGGACGATACTGGAAAAAGAGAGTTATGACCATTTTTATACACTTACGGCCACTACAAACCTCCCCTCCCCCAAGTCATATGATAGGAAATTCAGATGCTTGCCAACTGATTGACATATCTATGACGGTTGTTCTGACTGAGGCTTCCCCCCAAAGCAGGAGGCAGAGTCCTGGTCCCGACAAAACCCCTTTTATTAAACTAATGTGAATTCCTCTCATGCACATTCAGGCAAAGGCCTGGCAAACAGTCTTTCAAAGGAGTATTTATGACCACAGACCTCATCTAGCTTGGAAAGCTGCCATGTCAATATTTCCCAAATGAGATGCTGTGCAAGAAAAGACTCGGCACAGAGTCTCTGAGATTCACGGACAGATCTTCACACTCCTGAGACGAATCTAACGACCGAACGAATGAATTGTTTCCTGCAAAAGCCCCTCCAATTTCGCTCCTCTTTTATGTCCTATGGGAGGGGCCATTCACCTACCCTGTGACTTTACTCTCAAGTGTCGACCCCTATTTTTTTTTAGCTGTTCCCTTTGTCTGGCAACTCTGCGCATGCACACACTGGGAACAGGCTCCAGCTGTTCTTCTGCCTCACTGATGCCTGACTCTAAAGACAGCTGATAACTGTCAGACGGCCCTGGCCCCCTCTCTGCCTCCGACACAGAGGCCTCATCAGAGCCTTCCCCAGACTCCAGGACTGGCCCAGGTTCCTCCCCAACCTCCTCACTGTCCAGCTCTGCTGGCCACTGGCAGGCCACAACAGGGCCATCCAAGCTCAAAGCATACTTGACGTGGTTACCGTAGGCTTCCGGCCTTCCTTCAGCAACGTCTTTCTTCTCAGGGGGCCTTCCATAGTCACCACACCCATGGAAGCCCCTGATCTGCAACTGCAGGCACCTGCTGGGCTGAACCAGAGAGAGGTACAAGGTTTGTAGGAGCAGCAAAAATATGACGATTCTTACTTTACAACAGCATCCAAAATCGACATGGATGGAGCCCTGGGCTCTTACAACCTGTCTTCTCCTAAGCTGGACCTTCAAAGTTCTCTTCTTCATCTTCCATATTTTAGGAACTCCCTTTGTAATATACAACTTGGTATTTTAGTGCCTGTGGGGTCCTTGGTGCTCTCTGAGCTGGGTGGTTTCCTTGCAGACATTTCATTACCCAACTAGATAACATCATCAGTGCTAGAAGACAGTGGGGGTTTGATCTTGGTTTATATCAGGGGTAGTCAACCTTTTTATACCTACCGCCCACTTTTGTATCTCTGTTAGTAGTAAAATTTTCTAACCGCCCACCAGTTCCACAGTAATGGTGATTTTATGAAAACCTAATGAACATTTTTAAATATTTATTTATTTATTTGTCTTGTATGCCGCCCACTCCCGAAGGACTCCGGGCGGCTCACAATAGACTAGGGAAGGGGGAAGACTAGACAAAGACAACACTTTAAAACAAAACCACAACATTCACAATTTCCGCGGGGCTGGATGTTTCACAGCCCCCCCGGCCTGCTGGAGCAGCCAGGACTTGGTGGCTTTGCGGAAAGCCGGGAGGGTCGTAAGAGTCCGGATCTCGACAGGGAGATCATTCCAGAGGGCTGGAGCTGCAACAGAGAAGGCTCTCCCCCAGGGGGTCGCCAGCCGACATTGGCTGGCAGATGGAATCCGGAGGAGACCTAACCTGTGAGATCTGATCGGTCTATGGGAGGTAATCGGCAGGAGGCGGTCTCTCAGGTACCCAGGTCCGATGCCATGTAGGGCTTTATAGGTAGCGACCAGCACCTTGAAGCGGATTCGGAGACTAATGGGTAGCCAGTGCAGCTCACGGAGGATAGGTGTGATGTGGGTGTACCTGGGTGCACCCACAATCGCTCGCGCGGCTGCATTCTGGACTAACTGAAGTCTTCGAACACTCTTCAAGGGCAGCCCCATGTAGAGCGCATTACAACAATCCAGTCTTGAGGTCACAAGGGCGTGAGTGACTGTCTGAAGGGCCTCCCGATCCTGGTAGGGTCGCAAAATAATGCTATGAATGAAAAGTCAATTAAATTGAAAAAAAAGGAAAGTGCTTCAGTATCGGACAAAACCCCTACCGCCACCATGAAAGCTGGAACGTCCACAAGTGGGCGGTAGGGACCAGGTTGATTACCACTGGTTTATATACTCGCTTGTTTCTCTGAGTTGGTAGTTCCTTGATTGGGGTATGGTTGACTTCTACATTGTTGGGCTAATCTTGGAGAAGGTTGTTGAGAAGGTATTTGGATCTGTTTGTTTCCTGGTGATGTTGCCTAGTAGGGTAATGAAACGTCTGCAAGCAAGCGACAAATTTCAGAGAGCACCAAGGATCCCATTTCTCCTCCTATCGGCAAACCCTATTAATACTGATGACGTTACCTAGTTGGGTCGTGAAATGTCTGCAAGAAAGTTCAGAGAGCACTCGGGACGCCACCGTTCAACCTGAGGTGCAAATATTCTCTTCCAGAAGTACTTTAGTTCAATAAGCAAAGGATGACAAAAGAGGGACTTAAAATACAGCTTTTCTTCGCTGTGAAACCAAACAGATCCTAATTTTTCCCACCTTGCCAAGTAGAAGGTTTAATGAGCAAATGCAACTGTTATTAAATATATACAAACACTCAATGGTGACGGAGTGGTATTTTCCCAATAAAGAGAAAGGTTCCCATTGCACATCTGCGCTAGTCATTCCCGACTCTAGGGAACGGTGCCCATCTCCGTTTCGAAGCTGAAGAGCCAGCGCTGTCCGAAGACATCTCCGTGGTCATGCGGCCGGCACGACTCAATGCCGAAGGCGCACGGAACGCTGTTCCCTTCCCACCAAAGGTGGTTCCTATTTTCTACTTGCATTTTTTAACGTGCTTTCGAACTGCTAGGTTGGCAGAAGCTGAGACAAGTAACGGGAGCTCACTCCATTACGTGGCACTAGGGATTCGAACCGCCGAACTGCCGACCTTTCTGATCGAGAAGTTCAGCATCTTAGCCACTGAGCCACTGCGTCCCTCATTTTCCCAATAGGAACTGCCTATTAACCAGTGGTGGGTTTCAAAATTTTTTGGAACCTCTTCTTTAGGTGTGGCCTGCTTTCTGGATCCACTGGTGGAACCTCTTCTAACCGATTCGGTAGATTTGACGAACCGGTTCTACCGAACTGGTGCGAACCGGTAGGAACCCACCTCTGCTATTAACCAAGAGACAATTGACAGCATATATGAGGGCGTATTAGTTAAAAAAAATGTATTTTTTTTTAGTGTACTAGCCAAGGCGAGGAATATAAAAAAATGGTAAAAGGTGTTTGAAAATATTTATTCAAAAGATAAAAGAGAATGAACGAAAGGCAGACAAAATAAGGACTGGAATGGAAAATGGACGAGAGAGAGGGATCCTTTTAGCAATAGCGATAGCAGTTAGACTTATATACCGCTTCATAGGGCTTTCAGCCCTCTCTAAGCGATTTACAGAGTCAGCATATTGCCCCCACAGTCTGGCTCCTCATTTCACCCACCTCGGAAGGATGGAAGGCTGAGTCAACCTTGAGCCGGTGAGATTTGAACCACCAAACTGCAGCTAACAGTCAGCTGAAGTGGCCTGCAGTACTGCATTCTAACCACTGCGCCACCTCGGCTCAAAAGCGGGAAACGTTTTCTCCCTCACGAATGTCACGGCTTCAACTGCTGGAGAAATCTCCAAAGCCTTGCCAAAAGCTGAGTTCAGCAAAAGAATTAAACCAAGATGATGATGATGATGATGATGAAGAGGAGGAGGAGGAAAAGACTAGGCACTGTGAAGAACCAATGTTTTCTTTTGGCTAACCTCAAACAAACTGACTAGGATGATGACAAACACTGCTGGCCTTTTCTGTTTCCTTCTCTGCCCTTTTGGTTCTGAAGTCAGATATACGTTTTTCTCAACCGTTCCAATTTGGGGAAGCATTTAAGTAAGGCACCGCCTTGCTTCAATCAAGTCCGAGGGGAAAAAAAACCCAAGCTATTTCGCTTTCCTGTTGGGTGAAGTGATTTGCGTGCTTTGCGGAGGCATTTTAGATCCGTTTTTTTTTTTTTTTGCTGAACGAAATGCATCACGGTTCCCCCCCCCCCCCAGGGATCACTGGTGTCGCTAAATCGTAAATCACAGATTGATCCGATTTAGCATACGAGAAGGAGCAACCTGAGGCCGAGTCGAGTTCATTGTAACTCCAAGACAACTAAACTTATCTAAAAGGTAAAGATAAGGCTATCTAGATGAAGCTTAAACTCTCTGCAAGTGTGAGAGTTTATGCGTAATTTAGATAGCTCCGATTTTTAGATAGATGCCCATGTGTAACTTCTTCGGACCTGTAAAGCAACTTTTCAAAGCGTCTGCTTAAGAAGCCACTAGTAAAACCCACAGGGCATTAAATGTGATTAAATCTGCCAATTCTATACTTTATTTTCCATGCCTCGTGACTGTCCCAATATGATAAAAGAGATCTATTCCACATGTTATATGCAACATGGCACATAAACATGGGCAATCCTATTTCTCTGGATGTGTGGAGGTAAAAAGCATAAGGTAAAGGTTCCCCTCGCACATATATGCTAGTTGTTCCCGACTCTAGGGGGCGCTGCTCATCTC
Source organism: Thamnophis elegans (assembly GCF_009769535.1). Classification (NCBI taxonomy): domain Eukaryota; kingdom Metazoa; phylum Chordata; class Lepidosauria; order Squamata; family Natricidae; genus Thamnophis; species Thamnophis elegans. Next base: position 36,115,282 of record NC_045556.1, on the reverse strand, counting down.
CATTTCAAAGCCGAAGAGCCAACGCTGTCCGAAGACGTCTCCATGGTCATGTGGCCGGCATGACTCAACACCGAAGGAGCATGGAACGCTGTTCCCTTCCCACCAAAAGTGGTCCCTATTTTTCTACTTGCATTTTTTACCTGCTTTCGAACTGCTAGGTTGGCAGAAGCTGGGACAAGTCACGGGAGCTCCCTCCGTTACGCGGCGCTGGGGATTCGAACCACCCAAACTGCCGATCTTTTCTGATCGACAAGCTCAGCATCTTAACCACTGAGCCACTGCACTGAGTAAAAATAAGGATGGGGGAAAAAAACCCACCTCTTGGCATAACCCTCCCTGCTAACATGAGAAGAAAGTCTCTGCGCAGATGGGGAAACAAAAATGACAATGCTTTTGAAAATAAGGTCTGAATTAGCAAGGGGAAAAAGAGAGGGTGGAAAATAAGATTTGGCCCCATTGGCCAGAGAGAGAGAAAAAGAGAGAGAGACCCACCACCTAATTGTACCTGTAGACACAGCTCCGGCTTCTGGGTGAATTCCGAATTGGCACCCGCCAGTTAGGCCCCAGCGTGGCATACAGCCGTCCCCTGTTTACGAATTCACACGTTAAGTTCTTTGGTTAGCAGGCAAAACGCGAGGCAACCTCCCCGCCCCCTCCCCAAAAAATTAAACACACAAGAAAAGGCGCGCCGAACACAATGGAATCACGTCTTACGTCCTCACGGTTTTTGCACCTAATGTGTAAACTACGTAAGATGAGCGTTGAGTCGGAATTGGAATCAGAGGTCCGCTAAGAAAGGGAGGAAATTGTAGGAGCTGTTCCTTGGTGACTTTCTTACTTCTAAGCTTCACAAGGATTTGGAAGAGCTGCTTGGGAATAAGAGAGCTTTTTTGGGGTGGGTGGGAGGGGTAGGAAGAAAATCTGCCCAGTCAGGTCGAGTTCCAAGTGGAGAAAAATATCCAGGAAACAATTAACCCATGGAACAGAAGTTGCCTCCAGAAGTTGCGAATGCTCCAACACTGGAAGTTTTTAAGAAGAGGTTGGATAAGCATTTGTCTGAAGTGGTGTAGGGTTTCTTGCCTAGGCAGGGGGTTGGACTAGAAGACCTCCAAGGTCCCTTCCCACTCTGTTATTCTATATTCTAAACAAAGACACCAAAAACATCAGAAGAACAATTCTGAGCGAAGAACGAACCTCCCATTGAAAGCAACGCGTGGCTTTATTATAGCTGAATCAACCAGAATTCAACCATGGCCTTGATCGTAGACAAACCAGGTTCCTCTCTTCAAAGAAATTCAAGATTCTGATCCACCAAGGATACCCTTCCTTAATATTATTCTTCTCCGCCCACCCTTGGATTCGGAGAATACACGCTAACCAAGCCATGTGTTTTAACCAAATTCCCTCTTCAGCTGAGAGTCGTTGAGTTCAAAATAGTAACTGCTTGGGCAACACTTTACCACAAGGCCTGAATATCAAATGCACGATGGGATTTGAGATTTGAACATTTGAATGCACTACGGGATGTACGTGGCAAGATATGTTATGCCCCCACGTATATACACTTCTTGTGGAAATATAATTCAATAATCCCGAATTGAAAACCGAGAGAACCTAGATTTGTAACTACAATGTAAACATATAAAAAGCTCTCCTCCAATCTCAGGCAGGCCAGTCAAACTTAGCATCCCAAATGTTGGTCTCTGATTCCTTGCCGAATAAAACAATCTAGGGAGATATCTCAATTTCCATTCATTCTCCTGAAGTGAAAATCCAGTACGTTAGTTGCAAATCTCTAGGAAACTGGCGTTCCTGTCTTCAGATTTCAAAAGGTACTTGGGCACAACTTCGATATTTTAATTTTTTAAAAAAACAAAATCAAACGCGGGCCTGTCACTCCTTCCTAAGAAGTCAAAGATTTTAAGAAAGCAGAAAAAAGAGACTCTGGTATAAGAAACAAATCTAGATCCACTCAAAGGGGGCTCATCTGGAGCCCAGATACAGGTGGAGAAGGAAACACGAGTAAGATTGTGGGTTCCCGAATCGACAATGATCAAATATTACGAGCAAATGAGAAATTGTGCGCTCTGGTTAAAGCAAGCGTGGAAATATTTATCTATATAAAAATGGCTGTGTGTGTGTTTGTTCCAGCGTAACTCTGGAACGCCTCGAGCAATTTCAACCAAACTTGGTACGAAGATGACTTATTCTCTGGAGACAAATACTGTGGGGGTAAGACACCCCTAACTCCCCTCGGGGTGTGTGTGTGTTCTGTTAAGATGCAGCCTGTTGTGCCTTTTAATGGCTTCTACTGTACTGCACAGTGGAGCTGCCACGGTGATGGCTTCACAGTACTCCACAAGGGGGGCTCCCTTTGGTAAGGGGGAAAAAATCCAACATTAGAAATTAAGTTTGGTCCAGACATTTTCTCCCCTATAAATAAATACCCAGGCAACGCTGGATTATTGGCTAATTTATTCTAAAGCTTGACGCCACTGGGGAATCTAGCAGAGGGCACACAAGAAACCTTTGCAAGATTCACCCTACGTTCACAACCCCAGACAAAGAAAATGCTCAGAAGGGAGAGCATTTTCTTCCCATTTCTTTGCCTGACCCCCACGATCTGAATTCGGGTAAATTCAGATTATCCGAGACTTCGATAAAAATGCAACCAGGTCCCATCACCCATTCACCATTAAAGAGAAGCTCACCTCTCCAGTCCAGATGACGGCTCTTCGCTGAATTCTGAACTTTCACTGCTTTCTGCAAAACAAAGGGGAAAATATTTTAAAGCAGGGGAAAGGGGGGGGGGGCGATAATCATCATCATCATTCAAGACAGGCCTGTCATGTTCCTTACAGAAGCCAAAAGATTTGATACTGTTGAAATTCCAAGCCACAAAAGATTTGCAGTTTTCTACATGTAGAAATATTTTAAGGTAGCACTAAAGCTTTCCTTATTTCCGCTGTGTTGCATTGGGGGGGGGGGCAATTGCTCTAGTTGTGGCCCGCCAGTAGAGCTGGAAGCAGATTCGAATAGTGAGGAGATTGGGGAGGAAGATGGGCCAGTCCTGGACTCTGGGGAAGGCTGTGATGAGGGCTCTGTGTCGGAGGCAGAGAGGAGGCCACGGCCGTCTGACAGTTATCAGCTCCCTTCAGAGTCAGACATCAGTGAGGCAGAAGAACAGCTGGAGCCTGTTCCCAGTGTGCGCATGCGCAGAGTTGCCAGACGAAGGGAAGAGCTAAAGAACAGGGGTCGACTTGGGAGGAAGGCCACAGGTGGACGGTGAATGGCCCCTCCCAGAGGAAGTAAAAGAGGAGCCAAAGGAGAATGGAGTTTGCAGGAGACCATTAGTTCGCTTCATTGGTTCGTGACTCCTGGCCAAGTTTTGCGAAATACATTTGCAGTTTAATGCAACTACATCTGGGTTTCAGTTAAAAAAACAACACAACCTCCATGTACACACACACACACACAAACACATCAATGCAATCCCATTAAATTCACCGGAAGGGAATTTTTAAACGTTGAGTCTTTAATGATGAAATGGGTTTTTTTCTTTTCTTTTCTTCCCCAAATGAAGTAATTTAGATTTTGTCTATTGCTTAGGAGTATTGTTCAAATGGTAGCCACAGTTAGCAACCCTCCCTGCTGAAGAAGGCTAAATTACCGGTAATCTAAATGTTGATGTGGTGCCCATGGAACTGCCATTTGGGATTGATTGATTGGTGGGTCGATTGACTAGATGATATGGAATGATAGCATATTTCCACATTTGGGCTGTTGAATGGTAATCACGGGTAGAAATTCATGCTACAGTAGACCAAATATACCACCAGAAAGTGTTGGCAAAACAGCTCAGTTCAAATTGGATCTGACCCAGACGGAGGCTCAGCAGAAGCACCTCACTGAGGACTAGAAGCATGGGCTTTCCAAGCAGAGGGAAGAACCGCGGGAGTGCAAGGCCAGGCGCCGGTGCCTGGAGGCTCAGCGGGCTGAAATGGTCAGCCAGTTTCAGGCCATGATGCCGTCCCACTGGAACGAGGCCCTCCGGCTCTTCACCACCAGCAGCCCTTTCCTCCAGCCTTCTCCCAAAGCCCCCCACCAGGAGGCTAAAGGAGACCCCAAGTCAGAATTTCTGCCCCCCTCCGACCCCCACAAAAAGACCCCGAAAGGGGAGACTCTCTGCAGCAACACAAGCGTTCATTGCACGTATCCATCCCAGGGGCCGAAGTTTGAGGACCCTGGATTTAGTGCCATATAAAAAATGCAAATCATTTTTCTGCAGACCACCAAACTTTTCTCGTGGACCCCCCAGTGGTCCACGGACCCCCAGTTGGTGGTCTAGAAGATGGGTTGGCCGAAGCTACTACGAATACTCACCTAGAGAAATGCCATTGGTGAAAATGGAATTTAGCGGATGGTTCCTGACAGGGCTGTGAGATTCTAAGACACTGTCATCCAGCAGGTGGCGCTGTTTCTCTGTTGGAAAGGTGGCGCTTTTACTTTCTACTACACTGAATTGACACATCATACTGGAAAAGGGGGGAAAAAAGAAAGAAAAAAGAAAGAAAGAGGGGGGAAAAAAAGAGGCAACATTTTCTTAGGTCATCTGGTAAACAGCCGTTCATGCTCAGATTTTGCCTGCCTGGACTACGGGGATTCTTAAGGGTCGGGAAGTCCTTAGGCCTGTGATGGCGAACTTGTGACAGCTCCTCTTCTGGTTTCCAGTGCACCAGCCAGCGGGTGTTCATGGGCACTGGGGCACCGGAAAACAGCTTAAAAATGGCCCGAAAAATGGCCAAAAACTCGGCCGTTTTGGGGAGCACTTTTCAGGCCATTTTTGGTTAAAAAAACGGATCGAAAAATGGCCAAAAACCAGGCATCCATGCGCCAGCCAGCTGGTCTTTGGGCTTCCAGAAGACCAGCTAGCCAGCGCACGCTTGCAGTTTGGGAACTCAAGTGCCTAAAAAGTTCGCCATCACTGGCTTAGGACAAAGACAGCCGGATGGGTTCTCCTGTCATCTTCTCAGAACTTCAGTCTAATGATCCACCTCCCCAAATTGGCTTTCTTTCTTTTTTTAAAAAAAGCAGATGTTAGTGAAATCTAGACACTTTGACGTCACAGAGTAACAGAAGGGACCTCAGAGGTCCTCTAGTCCAACCGGCAGCTCAGGCAAGAGACCTGCGTACCATTCTGGTGGTGCCACCTCTTCTTCAAAACCTCCAGGAATGGAAGTTCTTTCTTCTTCTTCTAACACTTCTACAAAGGCTGCTTTGCCAGAGATGCACATTGCGAGACTCCGCAATGGTGAATTCATCCCTGGGTTAATAGGAATTCGCAATGATATCCATCAGGATAGAGTTGGAAGGGACCTGGGAGGACTTCTAGTCCAGCCCCCTGCTCAAGTAGGACATTCTATGCATGTCCAGTCTCTTCTTAAAAACTCCCAGGGATGAAGCACCCACAACTTCTAGTGGCAAGCCGCTCCACTGGTTAAATGCTGGAAAAGCAATGTGTCTTCCTGCTTCTAACACTAAGCTGAACGCGCAAATTCCTAACCGAAAGGTTGATTTCCTTTAGGCCAATTTGGCACCCATAAGATAGGAAGAACCATCCTTGACTTGTGTGGTAAAGAAGATTAAAATTAAAAATTCTTTCTGGAATCTGCTAACTTTCACTGGGGAAAATGTGGCACCATCACAGAACTTCCACAAGAATTTCCACCAAAGTGGGAATTCTAAGACCAATGTGTTACTAAGGAACCAGAATCCTTGCAAAGCAACTACAGGCAGTCCTCGTTCTTACGACCGCGATTGAGCCCCTAAATTTCGGCCGCTACGTTGAGACTTTTGCTGAGTGAGTTACGCCCCCATTTCACGACCTTCCTTGTCACGGTGGGGTAAGCAAGTCACTGTTGCTAAGTGAACCTGGCTTCCCCCGTTGATTTTGCGGGTCGGAAGACGCAAAAGGGACATGGGGCATGGCAACGATTGCAAGTATGAGCCAATCGTCTGATCACGGGGACGCTACAAAGGTTAAAAGGTAAAGGTTCCCCTCGCACATCTGCGCTAGTCGTTCCTGAGTCTAGGGGGCGGTGCTCATCTCCGTTTCAAAGCCGAAGAGCCAGCGCTGTCCGAAGACGTCTCCGTGGTCATGTGGCCGGCATGATTCAACGCCCGAAGGCGCACGGAACGCTGTTCCCTTCCCACCAAAAGTGGCTCCTATTTATCTACTTGCATTTTTTACGTGCTTTCCAACTGCTAGGTTGGCAGAAGCTGGGACGAGTGACGGGAGCTCCCTCCGTTAGGCGGCGCTAGGGATTCGAACTGCCCAACTGCCGACCTTTCTGATCGACAATCTCAGCGTTTTAGCCACCGAGCGTCCCTTATAACAAAGGTTATAACCGTGGGGAAAAGTCAGTCACGTTTTTTCAGTGCCGTCGTTAAGTCTGAACGGTCACTAAAATGGGACTGTTGCACGTCGAGGACTGCCTGTAGAGAAATGGAGACGGCTTCCTAAGAAAGAGGCGGCTGGCTGCAGCAAGTTTCCAATGGCTGCCTTAAAAAAAAAACAAAAAAACTCTAGCTAAGCTGCATGTTTCAGTGCATTCTGCAACACCCACTTGTTTCCGAGGCTGTGGCTCTTCCTGTGTCGTGGTACAGGAGGGGTGTGCAAGTTGGCCGCTACCGAGGCATCTGGACAGGTGGGCCTCCTGCTGAACCTCACAGCTGCCGACACTTCGGACGGACCTACAAAACAGACACCAATTAATGCTAAGCTAGGAAGCCCATTGCTAAGGGGAGCTTTGCTCTCGGGAAAGCTGGGACGTTTTCTGGCGGGGGAAGGAAGACAAGAGACAGAGGGGAGAAAGAGGGCAGGGTTGGGAAACGTGAAGGCGGCATCAAGCAGGGAACTAGCCTGGAGTCATCGCGTCGCTGCCAAAGGCAGAAAAAACTGACCACCCGAAGGATGGGTGGGGAAGGTATTGGGCTGTTCCCAGGGAAGGCAAGCAGCCTGGTAGGATTCTTGTAACAAAGACAATAAAGTTGTTGGCTTTAACTATTTAAGCTGGAAGAAGGCCTGAGTTCAAAAGTGGACCAAGAGTTTTGCAATTGGCCCGAGTGCTCTCAAAGACTGCTTCCAGCCCACCAGAGTTAATGCCATCTCTTATTCCTGAAATAACTAACAAGAGTCGGAAGGGACCTTGGAGGTCTTCCAGTTCAACCCCCTACTCCAGCAGGAAACTTTACACCATTTTTGCACAGATTTGTGCAAACTCTTCTTTTTAAAAAAAGCACAAATCTCCAGGGTCAGCTCCATAATCTCTTTAATAAATGGAAACGATCCGGCGATTTTGAACGCTGCATTACATATCACGTTGGTGGCAATAACCTAAAGGTAAAGGTTCCCCTTGCACATCTGTGCTAATCGTTCCTGACTCTAGGGGGCAGTGCTCATCTCCGTTTCAAAGCCGAAGAGCCAGCGCTGTCCGAAGATGTCTCCGTGGTCATGTGGCTGGCATGACTCAACGCCGAAGGTGCACGGAACGCTGCTCCCTTCCCACCAAAGGTGGTTCCTATTTGTCTACTTGCATTTTTTTACGTGCTTTCGAACTGCTAGGTTGGCAGAAGCTGTGACAAGGAATGGGAGCTCACTCCGTTACGCGGCGCTAGGGATTCGAACCGCCGACTTTTCTGATCGACAAGCACAGCGTCTTAGCCACTGAGCCACTGTGTCCCAAGCAGGAAACTTTACACCATTTTGCACAAAGAGTGCTAACACCTCCAGCGTTAGCTCCGTAATCTCTTTAATTAAGTGAAACATCTGGCGATCTTGAACGCTGCACTTTGATAGCAACAACCTACTCCCCCCCCCCAATGTGCAATGCCAAAGCCAGAGAGAGCAAGGTTTCAGGTGTGACCATCGATGTCAAAAGAAGAAAAATGTGCTTTGAGTTTATTTGCCAGACCACTGGCTGGTCAAGAATTCACTGCATCAGCGCCTGTGAAGTGGGGTGGGGGAAACGAGGGGAGGTTTTACATTTGAGCCAGACAGATGACAATTCTGGAAATTGGAAGGTGGTTTCAGGGCCAATCAGCTACACGCTTGTAGCCAACATGCACCCTGGAGCATAGACGGAAAATAACGTTATTGCATTCTTTGTTGACCTCCTAAAGGCCACGCGGAACCAACAATTGCTGCATTTATATATTACACGTGTGTGTGTGTGTGTGTGTGTGTTTGTGTGAGAGGGGGGGAGAGACAGAGAGAGGAAAGGAGAGAAAGGGAGGGAGAGAGAGGGAGGGAAAGAGAGGGAAGAACAGGAAGGGAGGCAGAAAGAGAGGAAAGGAGCGAGAGAGGGAGGGACAGGAAAGAAGGGAGAGAGACAGAGAGAGGAAAGGAGAGAGAGGGAGGGAGAGGAAAGGAGAGAGAGGGAGGGAAAGAGAGGGAGGGGCAGGAAGGGAGGCAGAGAGAGAGGAAAGGAGAGAGAGGGAGGGGCAGGAAGAAAGGGAGAGAGGCAGAGAGGAAAGGAGAGAGAGGAAAGGAGAGAGAGGGAGGGAGAGGGAGGGAGAGAGAGGGTGGGAGGGACAGGAAGGGAGGCAGAGCGACAGAGGAAAGGAGAGGAAAGGAGAAAGAGGGAGGGAGGGAGCGACAGGAAGGGAGGGAGAGAGACAGAGAGAGAGGAAAGGAGAGGGAGGGAGAAGGAGGGAAAGAGAGGGAGGGAGGGACAGGAAGGGAGGCAGAGAGAGAGGAAAGGAGAGAGAGGGAGGGCCAGGAAGGAAGTGAGAGAGGCAGAGAGAGGAAAGCAGAGAGAGGGAGGGAGAGAGAGGGTGGGAGGGACAGGAAGGGTGGCAGAGAGACAGAGGAAAGGAGAGAGAGGAAAGGAGAAGAAGGGCGGAAGGGAGGAGGGACAGGAAGGGAGGGAGAGAGACAGAGAAAGAGGAAAGGAGAGAGAGTAAAGGAGAAAGAGGGAGAGATGTGGAGTGGAGTTTGCAGGAGACAATGAGTTCGCTTCATTGGTTCGTGACTCTCCGAGACTCCTTGCCAAGTTTTGCCAAGTTTGGCAGCTCTCCAAGTCAGATAAGGTCTGTGACCGTAAATCCTCCCTCGAAAGACTTTGCTGGATGTGAAGGAGCAGAATTCACAGTCAATGAATAAAAGGGGTTTTTGTTGGGACAAGGAGGTTGCTTCACGCTCTCTGGAGGCCTAGATCAGAAGACTCCCTGACATAATCCAGCTGTTGATGGATACTTAGCAATATTCTTATATATTTTTTTACAAAGGAAACAAACTGCAACGAAGTAAGGGTGGTTCTATTTACCAAACGGCGTGTTTAATTGCCTTTGCAATTAGAAAATTAATGGCGTCCAGCTTGAAGAGATGGAAGATTTTAAATATTTATTTAGTGGGGAGTTTGTTTTCAATCTTCCGCTGAAGATGATCCTTGCTAAAGCCAACTTATTCCAGGGCCAAGGCGCTGAACCTTTCACTCAACGGGCGCAGCTGTCTCTATAGGCAGAAGACTTCAAAATGCAGTTTGATCTAAATTCCTCACAATTAGACTTCGTGTTTCCCGCTGTGTTTGAAATGCCCTGGACTTGGCTTGGCTCCAGCAACGATCTGCCAACTTGGAAATACTGACGAAAACTCACTTGGCTCCTCGGGTTCTTGCGGGTGTTTGTTTCCTCTTAGGAGAAGGGCCTGGTCTTAATTTTGACTTATTTAATTTATTTATGGATCAGATTTGCTTCCTGCCCATCTCGCCTAGAGGCGACTCTAGGCGGCTTACAAGCATTAAAAGCCAATAAAACACTGGAACGATAAATAATTGATAACATTAAGAACTGACACCACCGGCATTGACAAAATTCCCATCAGTCAATTGCAGAAGGCAGCTTTGCTCAGAACAGCGTACATTTTAGTGATGAAAACCTTTAACGCTTTCACATCTGCCTCTCCCTGGTCCTTGGGAAGGACTTGATAGGTAGACAAAAATGCCAAATCCAGACTGAACATCTGGCTGACTCTGCGACCAACCATAATAATATTACTTGGATCTTGTGGCATTGACAAAATTCCCTTTGGTCAATTGCAGAAGGCAGCTTTGCTCGGAACAGCTTACATTTTAGTGATGAAAACCTTTAACGCTTTCACATCTGCCTCTCCCTGGTCCTTGGGAAGGACTTGATAGGTAGACAAAAATGCCAAATCCAGACTGAACATCTGGCTGACTCTGCGACCAACCATAATAATATTACTTGGATCTTGTGGCATTGACAAAATTCCCTTTGGTCAATTGCAGAAGGCAGCTTTGCTCGGAACAGCTTACATTTTAGTGATGAAAACCTTTAACGCTTTCACATCTGCCTCTCCCTGGTCCTTGGGAAGGACTTGATAGGTAGACAAAAATGCCAAATCCAGACTGAACATCTGGCTGACTCTGCGACCAACCATAATAATATTACTTGGATCTTGTGGCATTGACAAAATTCCCTTTGGTCAATTGCAGAAGGCAGCTTTGCTCGGAACAGCTTACATTTTAGTGATGAAAACCTTTAACACTTTCACATCTGCCTCTCCCTGGTCCTTGGGAAGGACTTGATAGGTAGACAAAAACTCCATTATGGTCGTAAGTCGAGGACTGCTTTATACAACCCCACAGTTCTCCCCCCCCTTCTAGCACTGATGATGTTATCTAGTTGGGCAATGAAACGTCTGCATGAAAACAAGCAAGCTCAGAGAGCATCAAGGACCCTGCAGTCCTCCTCCTCCTCCTAGCACTGATGATGTTCCCTAGCTGGGTAATGAAACGCCTGCGAGAAAACAAGCAAGCTCAGAGAGCACCAAGGACCCCGCAGTCCTCCACCTCCTCCTAGCACTGATGATGTTCCCTAGCTGGGTAATGAAACGCCTGCGAGAAAACAAGCAAGCTCAGAGAGCACCAAGGACCACCCTCTTCCAAGCCAAAGACTTATCAGGGGGAGAAATAAAATCTCCGAGGTTACTAAAGACTCAGTCTCTACATCAAGCTAAGATCGGAGGGCAATCGAAGTCTCAACTACTTTGATTCCTTCCTTCAACTGTCATCGGATGATTCTGGAGACGAGGCGGGTAGCTTCACTGAAAGATGAACTTTTAACAGGATCCTGACTCCTTAAACATCTCCCCCCCCTCCTTGCTCATCATAGGATGTCCTGTCCTTAAACAATGGGGATTATATTTTCTTTTATTCTCTCATCCTGCCTCTTTTGTCTCAAAAGTCTGTCATTCCCCAGCGGTCTTTTTTTTGGGGTGGTGGTGGTGGTGGTGGTGGTGGTGTTACACATTGTATGTCAATTGTTCCGGGAACCATTTCGTTTAAACAGAGATTTGGGGGGGGGGGGGGGGAGAATGCATTGTATAAACCAGGAATACCGTATTTTTTGGAGTATAAGATGTACACCCCCCCTAAAAGAGTGTTGAAATGTTGGTGTGTCTTATACATCGAATACAGCCATTTCTGGTCTTCCGAAGCCCTGGTCCCTCATCCCATTTTTGCGAAAAACAGGAGAAAAACAGAGAGATTTTTGCCTTCCCCCAGCCTCCCGCAGCGTTCTGCAGGCTTCAGCAGGACTAGGGGAAGGCAAGAACGCCTCCGTTTTTGTGAAAAATGGCCCGTTTTCTGCCTGTTTTCCGCAAGAAACGGTGGCGTTTTTGCCTTCCCCCAGCCCTGCTGAAACCTGCAGAGTGCTCCTGGGGGCCGGGGGGGGGGGGGGGGACAAAAAAGTTTTTTACCTTCCGTACCTCTTCGAAATCTTGGTGCGTCTTATACACCGGTGCGTCTTATAGTCTGAAAAATATGGTAGTTTTTTTTCTAGGGGACGTGATTCATTAATCATGAACACATGATTTTTCAATTATTATTTTTTTATATACAGGGGAGGAAAAAAAAGGCAGCTTGCTTTTGGTTAGCCCACTGTGTCACTGTCAGGACGGCGCTGACGTCAACGTGAAAATGATGGTAAAACGTGGTTATGAAGGGTTTCTATTGGGGGGGGGACTAAACCCAGAAACGCTGATGACTGCACTTAAAAAAAAAAATTGTGGCAGGAACATTTGGAAAAAGCTGACCACGAGCGTTGCTATCCCAGAGGATTCTTTCTGGTTATTTTCCTATGCATAATTTCCCCGTGAAATAATCATTCACGGGCCTGAAAGAAAGAGTAACTTATGCAATTCTTTCGTAGAACAACAAGAGTGAGAAGTAGAAATTCAGTAGGTTTTTTTTTCCCCCCCTAATAAAACGAGATGGGAGGTGACAAGAAAATTGCTAAACAGAGATTAACTCCAGGATTCATACTAGTCTGTCAAAGAATACAATTTTAAACATATTTTAATCAGGAAACGTGTTTTTTTCAGAATATATAATTCCATCCATCCATCCATCCATCCATCCATCCATCCATCCACAGTGTCTGTCTGTCTGTCTGTCTGTCCGTCCGTCCATCCATCCATCCACCCACTTATATCTATCTATCTATCTATCTATCTATCTATCTATCTATCTATCAATCTAATCTATCTATATCTATCTATCTATCTATCTATCTATCTATCTATCTATCTATCTATCTATCTATCTATCTATCTATCTATCTACAGTAACTATATACAGTAACTATGATACTAGAACTAGACCAACAATCAAGCAGGAAACAATACCACAAAGAACTCAATACCACAACCAACACTAGCAGGGCAAGCCACTTGTGTATAAACAGATAGCAAAACGCACACCCTTCTAGCATTGATGATGTTACCTAGTTGGGCCATGAAATGTCCACAAGAAGACAGCCAATCTCAGACGGCACCAAGAATCTCAAAGTTGTCCTTTTCTTCCTTACCCTCCCTCTGTCTTCCTTCTCCTCTAGTTCACAAGGCCCATTCCCTTCTAGCACTGATGGCTAGAACGTCTACAAGAAGACCACCAAGCTCAGAGAGATCAAAAATTACTTCGGAATGAAACAGTTTATTACCAAAAGACTTAGAGATGAGAAGTGGGAGCTGATTCATTTATGGAGAATGATGTAACTGTTTCATTTCACAACCATTTATGTCTGCAGAGAATAATGGAGTTGAAAGGGACCTTGGAGGACTTCTAGTCCAACCCCCTGTCTAGACAGAAAACCCTACAGCACTTCAGATAAATGGATATCCAACATCTTCTTAAAAACCTCCAGTGTTGGAGCATTCACAACTTCTGGAGGCAAGCTGTTCCACTGATTAATTGTTCTCACTGTCAGGAAATTTCTCCTTAGTTCTAGGTTGCTTCCCTCCTTAGTTAAATAAGTCAACATAGAAGCTTTTGACCCCTATGAGGGGCAGAATTAGGAAATCAGACGGAATGACTAAGGCCGTTCATTATTCAATGACGTCCTGGAATAGGAGAAGATAATGTGCTTTGGGAATTCTGGTATGGCCTCCCTGAGGATGAGTTGAGAAGAAGCCATCAAGGAAGTTGAGAGCCAGTGAGACAATTCTGCCTAGCCGTCAACAATTGGCAACTCGAAATCCCAGAAACAAAGCTATTTGTCAGTAACCATGGCTACCTCTAAAGTAAACGCCATAGTTAAATGTCAGGCTAATTGTTTACGTGGAAAAAAAAAAGGATGCTTTCCTTTTGGTAAAAAGTTAAGGAAGTTCCATCCAGCTTACATCATCAGTGTAGTAAATACCCCAACTGGCCAAGGGCTCTTTCCTAATCCTTGAAAAACAAAGCATAGGCAAAACAACAATAACAACACAAACCAGGTCCTTCTGAGTTTCAACTTTAGCTCTAATTCCAGAGTCAGACATACCAGGTTTGACTAGGCCGACGTCCAGCTCATGGCATCCACTCAACTCTCCAACGAGAAGAATTGGATAGTCAACATTCACCGAGCGATGATGGGAAAGTGCTTTCCCTGGTCATGTTGATGGGGACTAAACTGTGTGATGGGGTGTCACACTGTTTCGCCCCAGAGAACCAGATGTTCTGACCCAAGAAGCAGAGTCTTGGTCCCAGCAAACCCTCTTTTATTTACATGACTTGTGAATTCCTTCCATTCAAAGTCCGCAAGGTTTAGCAAACAGTCTTTCAGAGGAATATTCATCAACACGAACCTTATCTCGCTTGGAGAGCTGCCAGATAACTAGTTTCCAAATGACAGGGCAAGGCAAAACTTGGCACAGAGTCTCTTATAGTCACAAACAAAACTTTCCACTCTTGAAACGACCGAAGGAACGAATTGTCTCCTGCAAACTCCACTCCCCTTTCGCTCCTCTTTTATGTCCTATGGGAGGGGCCATTCACCGTCTACTTGTGGCCTTTCTCCAAGTCTACCCTGATTTCTGAGTTGTTCTTGCCTTCTGGCAGCTCTGCGCATGCACACACTGGGAACAGGCTCCAGCTGCTCCTCTGCCTCACTGCTGTCTAGCTCCCTCTATGCCTCCGATGCAGAGGCCTCGCCTGAGCTTCTCTTGGCCCCCAGGACTGGCCCATGTTCCTCCCCAACCTCCTCATTGTCCAGCTCTGCAGCCAGCTCTGCTGGCCACTGGCAGGCCACAACACTAGGAAACAAAAGAATCTATTTATGGCTGCAGCCCTTCCTGTACCTTGGGAAAAACGTTAACAGGATACAGAGTCACTGAGTTGTAGGGACCTTGGAGGTCTTCTAGTCCAACCTCCAGCTCAAGCAGAAGACCCGATACCATTCCGAACAAATGATTGTCCCATCTCTTCTTAAAAGCCTTCTGTGATGGAGCAGTTATTATTATTATCGAAAATGTGCTTATGAATATTCCATTGGCTGCCAAACTGATGCAAATCCTACCATCCAGAATACATTTTGTATCCTCCTCTTACTCCTCCTTTTCTCCTTCCTCCATTCCACAATTCCCACTCCGTTTCCAGCACTGACGACGTTACCAAGTTCAGCAATGAAACGTCTGCAAGGAAACAGCCAAGCTCAAAGAACACCAAGGACCCATCAATGCTCCTCTTCCTCCTCTCCCCCCCCCCCCGAAACCCCATTCTTTTCCAGCATTGATGACACTACCTGGTTTGGTAATGAAACGCCTGCAAAAACAACAACTAAACTCAGAGCACCAGGGACCCATCAGTTCTCCTCCTCCTCTCCACAAACCCCACTCCTTTCCAGCACAGACGAGGAAGAGGAGGAGAACGAGGAGGATGCACTAAATGAATGTAGCACTTGTTTTAAGCTACCTTGAGGTTATGTCACATAGAGATGGGCACCAACGGGCTTGGTTTGATGATCGTTTTGGGGATTCACCAGATGTGGGAAACTGGCTGGCATATTCTGTAGAGGTTTGCAATCCCCTACCAAGAATTCCGCTCACAAGACCCGAGGTGACCTCTCCTTTAGGCTAATTTTCATGTGCTTATTTTTCCTCTTCCCAAACATCAACAAGAATTACGCTGATGCGCCGATGCAAGCTCGCCGCTTCAGTTCTTGCGCGATGCCAAGCTGAAATTTAAGTCGATAGTTAGCTGCCTCTCACTCTCTCTCCTAGACCGAAAAGGGGATAAGATCTTAGACAATTTCTGCTCTGGTTTAAATTAGGATGTGAAATATATATTTTTTTTTTTCCAGGGGGGGAAAGAAAGCACGATGGAAGTCATGTGTTCCCAAACAACCGTCTCTTGGCTAGAAAATCCACCCTGGGCATTTCTGAGAGCGAGCCCAGATGGCTTCCTTCGTCCCAGGCGACTGAATGGAAAATGTGAGTGGATGAAATAGTTTAAATAAGGTCCACATAGTTCTTCCTCTTCTGGCCTTTCAACTTCGGGGGCTCTAAATGACCTCCAAGGTATCTAACTTCTACCGATCGTTAGTGGGCGAAAGGAAATCTCAACCAATTCGGTGCTGCTTGGGGAAAAACAAACGCCTATCTTCATTTGGACTGATTTATGGAGCGTTCGTTGACAAACCACAGGTTTGCTCCAACGTGGCCCAGGGGGCTGCACAGGAGAGCAAAATCTGCACCTCCATAACCGTCTGGTTTGGCTCTGCAACCCAACAAGGCAGACACGGACTTCAGAGGAGAATCAGAACTGCAGATAAAACAATGGCTACCATCCTGCCTTCCATGGAGGACCTGTAACACTGCAGGAGTCAAAAAGAGGACTGTGAAAATGTCTACAGGCCCCTTTTTGATGCCACCTTTTTGGCTTCATCGTTGGCCAGAAACAAATACCTTCAGGTGTATTCTACTGGTAATATAAATCGAGAGGCATTTCACGAGAAGAGTCCTCCACTCTTCTGCTCACAACAGAATCCCTTACACCACCAGGCTTGATATTTTGGGCTTGGACAAACCAGAATTAAGATCTGACCTAAGCGTAGTACACAAAATTGTCTGCTACAACGTCCTACCTGTCAATGACTTCTTCATCTTCAACCGCAATAACACACGGGCAAACAATAGATACAAACTTAAAGTAAACCGCTCCAAACTCGATTGCAGAAGATACGACTTCAGCCACAGAGTGATCAACGCCTGGAATGCTCTACCTGACTCCGTTGTTACTTCCTCACACACACACCCGTGGTAACCTTAACCTTAAACTGTCCACAGTGGACCTCACCCCATTCCTAAGAGGTGTTTAATTGGCATGCAGAAGGGCACCAGTGTGCCTTCCGTCCCTGTCCCACTGTCCCCATTTATCTGTATTTACTTCCTTTGTTCATGTTTATGCTCATAGTTATACCTGTTACCTTGTATATGTTTGACAAACAAACAAATAAATAAACCCAACTCCACCAACTGTATCTCCCCCATATTTAGACTATTGATTAACTCAGGGGTAGTCAACCTTTTTATACCTACCGCCCACTTTTGTATCTCTGTTAGTAATAAAAAATTTTAACCGCCCACCGGTTCCACAGTAATGGTGATTTATAAAGTAGGGAAGTAACTTTACCTTATAAAATTTATAAAGCAGAGTTACAGCAAACCCCTACCGCCCACCATGAAAGCTGAAACGCCCACTAGTGGGCGGTAGGGACCAGGTTGACTACCACTGGATTAACTTTTGCTCGATGAGATGGATGGAAGAAGCTAACGATGATATCAATGTTGTCATGGCTAAATTTAGACCAGTGGGTCAAGCCAGTGCTGATTTTTCATGGGACAGCTGTCCAGGCGGCTTCCGGAAAAAGCATCCCTTGGACATTTGCTGGAATGCCAGTGGCATGGATCGGTTCATTTTGCATAACCTGGGTAATAGTTTGCGCCCCACGCAGACCGGTGAGCGAGAGAACCGACTTTCAAGGCCTCGGATTATGCTTTTTTACCGTATCAGCAGTTAAAAAAGCAGCGAGGCCAGCTTAGTGGCTCGCAGGGTGGAAAATCAGCTGAACAAAGAGGCTCTTGAAGGGATGCCACCCAGAATTATTCCGGCGTGGTCAGTGGTCCAGGGAAGGAGGTAGGCTTGGCTACCGAAACTCACATCGGTGCCAAATGTTTCTGGTTGAGTATGTTATTCTGACTGCCCGGAATTTTCAAACCGAGGTGGCTAAGAGCTTGCTGGTTTTTCTCCTCTTTCCTTATCCCCTTTTTCCTGTTGCGTCATTTTAAAGATGATAAGCCCATTGGCAGAAGCTCTGTTTTTCTAACTGTGGATTTGGAAGGTCTTGTTCTTCGTCAAAGAATACAATTTTAAACATATTGGAATCAGGAAACGTGTTTTTTTCAGAATATATAAATCAATCCATCCATCCATCCATCAAGTGTCTGTCTGTCTGTCTGTCTATCTATCTATAATCTATCTATAATCTATCTATAATCAATCAATCAATCAATCTACCTACCTACCTACCTACTTACCTATGTATCTACAGTAACTATATACAGTAACTATCTATCTACAGTATCCATCTATCCATCCATCCATCCATCCATCCATCCATCCATCCATCTACAGTATCTATCTATCTCTACAGTATCTATCTATCTATCTATCTATCTATCTATCTATCTATCTATCTATCTATCTATCTCTACAGTATCTATCTATTTCTACAGTATCTATCTATCTATCTATCTAATCAATCAATCAATCAATCTATCATCTATCTATCTATCTATCTATCTATCTATCTATCTATCTATCTATCTATCTATCTATCTACAGTAACTATATACAGTAACTATCTATCTACAGTATCCATCCATCCATCCATCCATCCATCTATCGTAACTATCTACAGTAACTAACCATCTACAGTATCTATCAATAACTCACTCTATCCATCTATCCATCTATCCATCCATCCATCCATCGTACCTATCTACAGTAACTAACCATCTACAGTATCTATCAATCTCACTCTATCCATCTATCCATCCATCCATCCATCCATCCATCCATCCATCCATCCATCCATCCATCTATCGTAACTATCTACAGTAACTATATACAGTAACTATCTATCTACAGTATCCATCCATCCATCCATCCATCCATCCATCCATCCATCTATCTATATAATCATCCATCTATCTATCTATCTATCTATCTATCTATCTATCTATCTATCTATCTATCTATCTATCTATCTATCTATCTATCTATCTATCTATCTATCTATCTATCTATCTAAAACTATATCTATCTATCATCTGCCGTTTTCTTGAGGTCTTGTTCTAAACACCAATGGAAGCCGCCCAACCCTCCATCCATCCATGAGGCCAAGCCGACATTATGATGGTTTGGTAGAGAGAAACCAGGATGGCGAATTGCAAAAGAGAAAACCTCAAGGAAGAATGTTTGTTTGTGGAAACCGAACTTCGGAACAGCGCAAACTTTGGAAACTTACCTGCGAGGTCTTCTTTCGATGAGACCAACCGCGGGGAACTGTTTCCTGGCTCGATTCTTAAGGACAATCTGGAAAAACAGAGAAAAATGGCATGAAAAGTCGGCAGCTGGGCTTAAGCAAAGGCGAAATAGGACAGACCTGTTATCTTGCATTATCGGTTAAAGGCAGGAAACGTAGCTCAGTCTGGCTGCATTCATGAATTCTTTGGACACAGTACATTTTTACTGAAGCTATGACAGTTTTATCCCATGAAACTAAACAGAGGTTTCTCAATATCGTGGAGCGCTTATCTTTTCTGGATGTGGCTTTTTACAGAGCCGTTTAACAAGCAGTAAGGCACGCAGTGCTTCGTCCGGTCAGTTTCAGTATTTTAAATGTACAAATTGTCAGTTTCCGAATCCTAAATAGAGGCAGTCTATCTGTATTTATTAGATTTGTTTGATGAACCATCTTGCGTTTAATGTGGCATGCAACATTAAATAGCACACACACACACTCTCTCTCGCTCTGTGTCTCTCATTCTTTCTCTCTCTCTTTCTCATTCTCTTTCTTCTCTCTTCCTCTTTCAATCTCTCTTTCTAATTCTTTTCTTTCTCTCTCTCTCTCACACACACATTTTCTCTGTTCTCTTTCTTTCTTGTTCAATCTCTCTCTCTTCTCTTTCTCTCTTAATCTCTTTCTCTCCTTTTTCTTTCTTTCTCTCTTTCTCACTTTCTCTTTCAATCTCTCTCTCTTTTCTTTCTCTCTCTTTCTCTTTCTCTCTCTCTCAAACACACAAACAAACACACACAGAGTTTTTAAAAAACTTTTTTCCAATCTGTTTGAGGCACACAGTGTAGGATCTTTATGCTGGCTCACATTAATGTTTTTAATCTACAATCTCAAACGATAAATTCCCCCTAACGCTAGCAATTGATTTTTGCCCAATTGCTCTTTGCAGTCCTCTTTTAACCTCGTTTGGTTTTGGAATATTTTCTACCCTATTCTGCTCCAGACTGTATAGACTATATATATATATATGTTGTATTTGTGCTGATAATATATATATATTATATATAGTGTGTGTATATATTTAAAGTCGCAACCCCTGGTAAGCCCCAATTATGGGAGGAAGCTAACTGCTTCCATTATCTGTCAATCGGCTCGTCATAAGAGTCCATCACGACAGAAACCCAATATTTTTACTGTTGCCTTTGTTATATTTGTGTTATATTTGTGCTGATAAATAAATAAAGGGAGACTAGTATAGATCTATTTCAAGCTATTGAGCTCTCATCAGCTAGCCATACCCTTACTGAGATTCGAACCTGGGCTGATTGCATATCAGGCAGAGATGTTAACCACTAAGCCACAGGCTGTCCTCTGTTATCAGCTTGAGCCAGGGAGAAAGGTATATATTTAAAGTCACAACCCCTGGTAAGCCCCAATTATGGGAGGAAGCTAACTGGTGTGTGTGTATGTATATATCCATGATTTTTCTTCACGGAAAGATTTTGCACATCGGTTCTCTGGCCTCTTAACAGGAACACATTCTTGAATCTCTGGACTGTTTCAAGGTGCAATCTGAAATTTGAGGAATTTACACATTTTCCTTTAAAAAAAACAACAACAAGTATTCAGTGCACACAATCAATTACATATTGGCTGGAGTAGAAGCCACGACAAGAATGCTGAAGCTTTAGATTGTGCCAGATGTTCATTTTGATTTCTGCTGTAACCTTTTCTGGAGGGGTGGGGAGACCAACAGACTGAACAAAAAAAATGTTCATCTGTTTGAAGGAACTCGCCCCCATAAACGTCCCACTTTGGTTCCACATATTTGATTGCGTCCCGTTTTGGCAACTGCGCTGCCAAAATTTAGATCCATAAAAAAGAAAGTCCTACGGAACTTGAAAGCTTTAGGACGTACAGTATTTCACACCCGAATGCTTTAACTGACTATTTAAAAATAAATATCCTTTGGAGAAAGCTGATTTTCGATTTGACTTGGCTCCACTTGAATTTGGAGAGCTCAGGAAATAGAATATTGTTCCAGACAGCTGCCTTGATGAAGCAGGAGGGCACACGTCAACTCCAGGCACAGAGTTTCTCTGCCTGTGATGTTTACTTGAAATAAAGCACATCCACATTTGCTGAGGTTTGGATTGATGAATTCTTATCATTCCTCTCAAGCAGGAAGGCAAGAGAGAGAAAGAAGAAAAGAGAAAAGAGAGAGAGAGAGAAAGAGAGGAGAGAAAAAGAGAAGAATGAGAGAAGAAGAGAGAGAAAGAGAAAGAAAAAAGAGAGACAAGGAGAGAAAGAAAGAAAAATGAGAAAGAGAGGAGAAAAGGAGAAAGAGAAAGAGAGAAAGAAGAAAGAGAAAGACAGAAAAGGGAGAGAGAAAGACAAGGAGTGAAAGAAAGAAGAGGGAGAGAAGAGAGAAAAAGAGAGACAGAAAAGAGAGAGGGGAGAGAGAAAAAGAGACAGAAAAGAGAGAGAGAGACAAGGAGAGAAGGAAAGAAAAGAGAGAAGAGAGAAAAAGAGAAAAGAGGGGGAAGAGAGAAAAAGAGGGAGAAAAGAGAAAGAGAGAGAGAGAGACAAGGAGAGAAAGAAAGGAGAGAAGAGAGAGAACGCGAGGAAAAAGCAAGAGAAAAGAAAAAGGGACAGAGATAGAGACAAGGAGTGAAAGAAAGAACAGAGAGACAAGAGAGAAAAAAGAGGCAGAAAAGAGAGAGAGAGAGACAAGGAGAAAGAAAGAAAAGAGAGGGAGGAGAGAAAAGGTGAGAGAGAGAGAAAAGAGAGAAACAGAAAGAAAAAAGGGAAGAGAGAGAGAAATGGGAGCATATTTTAAAATCACCTCCCATGTTTGACTTGCTTTTAGAAACCCCTTTTCAAGTTGAATGTTTTTAAACTAGAAGAGGGAAAAATACACACTCTGCACTGAGAGTTCAAGTGGAAAGTGGGTTTGACATTTCAGTCATTTCATTTACCAGCCCGTAATGGATCCTAACGTTCTCGTCTTCCTCACTACGGGCAGTCCTTGTTTTACGACTGCCATCGAGCCCCGCATTTCCATGGCTAAAGCAAGACAGTTGTTCAGTTGCCCTGATTTGACGAACTTTCTTGCCACCGTTGTTAAGCGAATCACTGCAGTTGTTAAATTAGTAATGCAGTCGTTAAATGAATCTGGCTTCCCCGTTGACTTCGCTGGTCAGAGGGTCCCGAAATCGTGTGACCCTGGGATGCTACGACCGTCATAACCCAATTATTCCTCTCTTCCACACACACTTGAGATGATCAGAAAGCATCCTGCTTATTTCAATGCCTAGTGGTTAAGCCGTGAGGCTGGAAACCAGGCGATGGTGAGTTCTAGTCCCATCTTAGGCGTGCATGAAAGACAGGTGGGTGACTTTGAGTCAATCACCAGGAGACAGTGAGTTCTAGTGGTACCTTAGCAATAAAAGCCAACTCAGTGACTTTGGGCCAATTACCAGGAGATGCTCAGTTCTAGTCCTGCGTTAGGCGTCAAAACTGCCTGAGTGATTTTGGGCCAATCACCAGGCGATGGTGAATTCTAGTACTGCCCTAGGCACAAAGGAAAGCTATATGACTTTGAGCCAATCACCAGGTGACGGGGAATTCCAGTCCCGCCTTGGACATGAAAGCTGCCTGAGTGATTTTGGGCCAATCACCAGGCGATGGTGAGTTCTAGTCCCACCTTAGGCACAAAAGACAGCTGGGTAACTTTGAGCCAATCACCAGGAGACAGTGAGTTCTAATCCCATTTAGACACGAAAGCCGTCTGGGTGACTCTGGGCCAATCACCAGGCGACAGTGAATTCTAGTCCCGCCTTAGGCCTAAAGGACAGCCGGATGACTTTGAGCCAATCACCAGGCGACGGGGAGTTCTAGTCCCACTGTAGACACAAAACCATCTAGGTCATCTCGAACGCACCAAGAAAACTATAACTATAACCACACTTTTTTAGGGGAGGGGAATAATTGCAACTTCTGCTTGTGGGAAACCTGAAACGAGAGCTGGGCTGCTGAGAAAACGATCCGTACGGAGACAGATCCCCCCTGTCTGTCGCCAAAGGGAAGCTGTTAAGTTTGGGAAAGGAGTCTTGGGAAGGGGGAAAAAAAAATAACAACCGCTGGGAATCGGAAGATGGAAGCAATGGAAAGAAATAAAAGTGGCCGCTCCAAGATCAGCACAATTGCAGAAAAAAAGACAAAAACTGCAATGCTTACATAGGCAGGAGTGGGTGATTGCTTCTGCAGATGGATACTCCGGGGGCAGTTAAATTGGAAACAGAAACCGTAGCTTCTCAAACAGAACGTTTGGTGCAAGAACGAGTCTTAAAAACCAACCAGATTCCTGAAAACAAGGATAAGCCACAAACTCTCTTGCTGAAGCCTCGTCTGCGTAGATCTCACCAGGATACTCATTTCGCGCAGCACAGATAAAGAACTCAAGAAGGAAAAGGATGGGAACTCATCAAGGATGGAAGCAACCTGGAATGAAGGAGAAACTTCCCGACAGTGAGGACAATCAACCAGTGGAACAGCTTGCCACCAGGAAGTTGTGGGGGGCTCCATCACTTGAGGTTTTCGAGGAGAGATTGGAGAAAATGAACCCCTGCTGTCTGGCACACACAACAATCGGCTCATGCTGGAAAATGGAAGACCAGCTTTTGCAGTTTCCGGCGCTGCCGCGCGGACGAAATCTAGCTAATCATGTGCGCCAGAAACCCAGAAGAGGAATGGGCAATGCTGCACCTACCATGGCTCCGTGTGTCACTTCAAGCACGCGTGCTACAGATTCGCCATCACGGGTCTAGAGACTCCTGCTTGAGCAGGGGGTTGGACTAGAAGACCTCCAAGGTCCCTTCCAGCTCTATTCTGATGAAAAACTATGTCCAAGATTAAGAGTTCTCGTTGAATACAGGTAGCTTACAACAGTTCGATTCGACAACAGTTCGACTCTGGCCGTGTTGAAAACTACCTGTAGTTAAAACAAGACACGTGAACAAGAGCCGAGGTGGCGCAGTGGTTAAATGCAGCACTGCAGGCTACTTCAGCTGACTGCAGTTCTGCAGTTCGGCTGTTCAAATCTCACCGGCTCAGGGTTGACTCAGCCTTCCATCCTTCCGAGGTGGGTAAAATGAGGATCTGGATTGTTGTTGGGGGCAATATGCTGACTCTGCAAACCGCTTAGAGAGGGCTGAAAGCCCTATGAAGCGGTATATAAGTCTAACTGCTATTGCTATTGCTACCTTCCATCTTCCTTTTCCCCTCCTTTCTTTCTGTAAAACCTGTCCCTCCTAAGAGCTACTACGTACGGCTTTCTATCTATCTTGCTTTAAAAAGAAAGAAAGAAAATTCAGCCCATTTTTCAGATGAAAGGGAAGCCTGCTGGATGACCTCTAGGAAAATACATGTAAACAGTGCTCACTGTTGCTAGCAATTGCCTCCATGGGGTTTAAAATGTGTTTTTGCAAGAGAAGGAGAGAGAGTGAGAAAATTACTCATGTTCTGTCTCGTGTCCAAAAATTATGTCATGGCCCTAAATATTTAGAGAACCCCCTTTGTTATGTTATGTTCCACGCAGAATATCCAAGCTAATAAAATAAAAAAAACTGCTGTATATATAATCTTAACATCGTGCATGAATGTGGAACTCGGTCCAAGAATTAAATTAAGCAATGTGGCTTCTGGCATTCAGCCATAGAGAGCTCAACACACACACAAAAAAAAAACCAACCTCACAGACTCACACCGGCTGCGATGATACACATCTCACTACTGCCTGGCGAACGCTTCTGAGGCCTACCGAGCCTCATCACAACAACCTTGCAACATTGACGACGGGTGAATTGACAATGCGTGCCATGCACAATATGCATGGTAAGCCAACACAACCGACGGAGTTCTCGCTTCAGCTGGCCCGGCAAAGCCAGTTTGACGGAAAGTTTGTGTCAAACTTCTGGCTTTAAAAGATGGGAGACCCGACAATCTCAAACAAACAAGCAAAGAAACAATGGAGAAGTTAGATTTAAAAATAAATAAATAAAACTAGGAAAATAGGAACTGTGCCCTTAAGAAGGAGAACAGGAGACGGGAAGAGAAAGCAGAATGAATTCTGTCTATTTTTCATCTCATAGATAAGAGTTGTCTGTCTGCCTGTCTGTCTCTCTCTCTCAATCATCTCTCTTCACTCTCTCCTCTCCATGTATCTATCATCTATCTCTCTAGCCTCGCTTTCTCTCTATTCTTTTATTTTCTCTCTAACTCTGTCCCTAACATCCATTCATCCATCTCTATCTATCTATCATGCATTCATATCTATCCATCCATCCGTCTATCATCTATCATCCATTCATATCTATCTATCTATCTATCTATCTATCTATCTATCTATCTATCTATCTATCTATCTATCTATCTACCATCCATCCATCCATCCATCCATCCATCCATCTATATATCATCCATTCATATCTATCCATCCATCATCTATCTATCATCCATCCATATCTATCTATCTATCTATCTATCTATCTATCTATCTATCTATCTATCTATCTATCTATCTATCTATCTATCTATCTATCATCCATCCATATCTATCCATCCATCCATCTATCATCTATCTATCATCCATCCATATCTATCTATCTATCTATCTATCTATCTATCTATCTATCTATCTATCTATCTATCTATCTATCTATCTATCATCTACCTACCTACCTACCTACCTACCCACGCACCCACCCACCTATCTATCCATCCATCCCCATGACCCCGTGGCACTGTGACTGTCATAAATACGAGACAGTTGCCAAGGGTCTGAATTTCGGTGACGTTGACCATGGGGATGCTTCAAAAGTCATAACTGTGGAAAATGACCACAAGTCAAGTTTTTTCCAGAGCTGTCACTAAACAAGCTAAGAAAACTAAGATCATGGCATTCGGCCCTCTCAATGCCTGGCAAATAGGTGGGGAAGAAATGGAGATTTTATTTTCCTGGGCTCCAAGATCACCGCAGATGGGGACTGCAGCCAAGAAATTAGAAGACACTTGCTCCTGGGGAGGAAAGCAAAAGCGATGGCAAATCTAGACAGCATCCTAAAAAGCAGACACAACAAAAGTGTGTGTAGTCAAGGCTGTGGTTTTCCCAGTTGCAATGGATGGCTGTGAAGGTTGGACCATAAGGAAAGCTGAGCACCAAAGAATGGAGGCCTTTGAACTCTGGTGCTGGAGAAGACTCCTGCATTGAGTCCCTTGGACTGCAAGGCCATCCAACCGGTCAGTCCTAGAGGAGATCAACCCTGACTGCTCTTTAGAAGGCCAGATCCTGAAGAGGAAACTCAAAAACTAATGAGAAGGAAGGACTCCCTAGAGAAGAGCCTCATGCTGGGAATGATGGAGAGCAAAAGAAGAAGGGGACGGCAGAGAAGGAGGTGGCTGGATGGAGTCACCAAAGCAGTCGGCGTGAGCTTCAATGGACTCCAGAGGATGGTAGAGGACAGGAAGGCCTGGAGGAAAGTTGTCCATGGGGTCACAATGGGTTGGACATGACTTCGCAACTAACAACCCCCTATATTTTGAAACCCTGTGCACCAAGGGATTTCTGGGCTGGGAGATTCCCAAGAGAAATGTCTTTCTTCCCAAGTGTTTGGTGCCACCGCTTCCTTTCCAAAGCGACGGGAATTTTACCACCATTGGGAAAGTGTGTCATGTTCATCCATGCCTCATCCGCCGCCCTCTCATAAAGCAATCCAGATTTTTTTTTGCTGTGGTGGTTGTCGGGCTTTTTTTTTTGGGGTTCGCTTAATGAAGATCAGCTTACAAATGGTGCAACAGGATGAATCACTGACGAGACCATATGTGATGACTACAGAAAATTCAACGGCCGATTGTCGGCCTAGTCTAGCTGTCTCATTGACGGAGTTTCTTTCCACAAAGCCAAGTTTTTATTTCGAGCCTGTAGAAACAACCGCTTATTTGGGAAGAAACGGTTTTATTTCGGAAACAGAATAGAATAACAGAGCTGGAAGGGACCTTGGAGGTCTTCTAGTCCAACCCCCTGCTTAGGCAGGAGACCCTACACCACTTCAGACAAATGGTTATCCAACATCTCCTTAAAAATGTCCAGTGTTGGAGCATTCACAACTTCTGGAGGCAAGTTGTTCCACTGATTAATTGTTCTGTCAGGAAATTCCTCCTTAGTTCTAGGTTGCTTCTCTCCTTGATTAATTTCCACCCGTTGCTTCTTGTCCTGCCTTCTGATGCTTTGAAGAATAGCTTGACTCCCTCTTCTTTGGGGCAGCCCCCGAGATATCGAAACCCTGCTATCATGTCTCTCCTAGTCCTTCTTTTCATTAAACTAGACTTATCCAGTTCCTGCAACCGTTTTTCATATGTTTTAGCTCAATGAAATTGGGCTTCCATCTGAAATTTCACTTAGATTGCTGATACTATTTTTTTTAAAAAAAATCTTTTAGTTTCCTTGCCAGAGATAATTTTTTAAAAATTTATCTTGAAGGGCAGGAAAAAAAATGTTTTTTTTTCTCACCCTTCAAATAGATTAGGCTAGACTCCCCTGCCCCCGCCCTCCCGTGGAGTCAGCAGAAGTGAAGCAATTGTTACTTACTTGTAGTTGTCATCTTCCACAAATTTCTGAAGCTCTTCAATATACCGGACGGACTTCAAGTATTTTTGAACGTGGGGTAACATTAGAAGGTGATCTGCGATGCCAAAAAAAAAAAGTGGAGGGGGGGGGAATGTATTTAGATCTCAAAACTGTTATGAAGGAAAGGAGTTTGTGGCAGTAACAGGCTGAAACTCCTCCTACTATCTATTCTGATCGACAACCCAAAATTCTCCATCAAGACTAAGAATTTCACTGAGAATCATAAAGTAGTCCCCGACTTCCGACTGTAACTGCCCAGATAGTTGGGAGCCTTATGCTGACTCTGTAAACTGCTTAGAGAGGTAAAACATTGTGAAGTGGTATATAAGTCTATTTTCTTTTCCTTCCTTTTTTCTTTTCTTTTCTGCTCTACTCTACTCTACCCTACCCTATTATTCCACTCCATTTCTAATTCTAATCTACTGTATTCTATCCTACCCTATTTTACTCTACTCTATTATTCCATTCCATTTCTAATTCTAATCTACTGTACCCTAGCCTACCCTATTTTACTCTACTCTACTCTACCCTACTCTATTATTCCATTCCATTCCTAATTCTAATCTACTGTACTCTAGCCTACCCTATTCTACTCTACTCTACCCTACTCTATTATTCCATTCCATTCCATTCCTAATTCTAATCTACTGTACAATAGCCTACCCTATTTTACTCTACTCTATTCTACCCTACTCTACTCTATTATTCCATTCCATTTCTAATTCTAATCTACTGTATTCTATCCTACCCTATTTTACTCTACTCTACTCTACTCTACTCTACTCTACTCTATTATTCCATTCCATTCCTAATTCTAATTCTAATCTATTGTACTCTAGCCTACCCTATTCTACTCTACTCTACTCTACTCTACTCTACTCTACCCTACTCTATTATTCCATTCCTAATTCTAATCTACTGTACTCTAGCCCAGTGTTTCTCAACCTTGGCAACTTGAAGATGCCTGGACTTCAACTCCCAGAATTCCCCAGCCAGTATTTGCTGGCTGGGGAATTCTGAGAGTTGAAGTCCGGATATCTTCAAGTTGCCAAGGTTGAGAAACACTGCTCTAGCCTACCCTATTTTACTCTACTCTACTCTACTCTACTCTACACGACACTCTACTCTACTGCCATGGTGGCGCACTGGTTAGAATGCAGTAAAGGTAAAGGTTGTCCTCGCACATATGTGCTAGTCGTTCCCGACTCTAGGGAGCAATGCTCATCTCTGTTTCTAAGCCGAAGAGCCAGCGCTGTCCGAAGACGTCTCCGTGGTCATGTGGCCAGCATGACTCAACGCCAAAGGCGCACGGAACGGTGCAACGGGGAAAAGTAAAAACAACGCACAGCTTAGATCAGCCTATCACACAGGAGGAAATGAATGGGACCTCCTAAAATTGGAACAGAAGCCAAAGCAAAGGGCTGCAACAGCCGATGGAGTGGATAAAGTTACCACCAAGTTTATACAGCTGATGAAGTTACAACCAATATCGGCAACGGAATTTATCCATAAAACGAAAAGGAAAACATCTACCCTTCACCGCTGATCCACATACGGACATCTGCAAACCTAGTCACCGAGACAATAAAATCTAATTGTCTAGAACTAAATAATATATACAAGATGGTAGAAACCAAATTGACTGAGCAGCACAGCAGGAAATAACCCAAGGCCAGCTTTCACACAAGGGAGACATCTGACACCAATTGACTGAGCTGGTTAACGCGGACGAGGAAGCAAATTTACCAACCGTAGCTACAAGAGACTTGCAAATCAGCAATTATTCGGAGAATGTTGTTCATCTGATTAGATCTTTGTTCATTCTCCATGATGCTGCCGGAAGCTGGGTAGGCTGAATCAATGTAGATTAAGTCCAAGAGATAAATCCCTAAAATTAAAGAGAGAGAGAGAGATTAGATCACATTTAGTCAACATAGTTGCAACCGACTTAACAGAATTAAACACAGTTGGAAAGGACCTTGGAGGTCTTCTAATCCAACCTCCTGCTCAGGCAGGAAACTCTACACCATTTCAGACAAGCGGCTGTCCAGTTTCTTCTTCTTCAGAGCCGAGGTGGCGCAGTGGTTAGGGTGCAGTACTGCAGGCCACTTCAGCTGACTGTTATCTGCAGTTCAGCGGTTCTAATCTCACTGGCTCAAGGTTGACTCAGCCTTCCATCCTTCCGAGGTGGGTGAAATGAGGACCCGGATTGTTGTTGGGGGCGATATGCTGACTCTGTAAACCGCTTAGAGAGGGCTGAAAGCCTATGAAGCGGTATATAAGTCTAACTGCTATTGCTATTCAAAACCTCCAGTGATGGAGCATCCACAACTTCTGAAGGCAACTTCTGTTCCCCTGGTTGATTGTTCTCACTGTCAGGAAATTCCTCCTTAGTTCCAGGTTGCTTCTCTCCTTGATGAGTTTCCATCCGTTGCTTCTTGTCCTGCCTTCAGATGCTTCAGAGAATAGCTTGACTCCCTCTTCTTTGGGGCAGCCCCCGAGATATTGGAAGACTGCCATCATGTCACCTCCTAAATCCTTTTTTTCACTGGACTAGACTAGGCAAACCTGTTTTAACCTCCAGCCTTCATTATCTGTCTGTCTGTCTGTCTGTCTCTACAGTATCTATCTATCTATCTATCTATCTATCTATCTATCTATCTATCTATCTATCATCTATCTATCTATCTATCTATCTATCTATCTATCTATCCATCCATCCATCCATCCATCCATCCATCCATCCATCCATCCATCTATCTCTATTATATCTTACCTATCTCTATTATTCTCTCTCTCTCTCTCCCTCTCTCTCTCCCTCTCTCTCATCTATCTATCTATCTGTGCATGTGTGTGTGTATGTTCCAGCATAACTCTGAAACACCTCGAGCAATTTCAACCATACTTGGTATACAGATGACTGACTCTCTGGAAACAAATACTGTGGGGGTAAGACACCCCTAATACCCCTCAGGGTGTGTGTTCTGTTAAGATGCAGCCTGTTGTGCCTTCAAATGGCTTCTACTGTACAGCACAGTGGAGTTGCCATGGTTAACGGCTTCACAGTACTCCATAAGGGGGCTCCCTCTGTTAAGGGGGAAAATCCAACCTTAGAAATTACATTTGGTCCGTATATTTCCCCTCCCTATAAATAAATACCCAGGCAACATCAGGTTATCGGCTAGTAATTGATAAAATGATAACAAATGTGCAAAAGGGCTGCTGTAAACTGAGGATTCTTTTGTGTTAAGCATTTGTCTTTGAAACCGACGTCGTTCCTGAAGAAACCTAATCTGAGCACGAACCATTTGGGAATGAGAGAATTGGTATCCAATCCTGGAGGCAGCTGTTGTTAAAAGGAAAGTTGCCGAAGATGCAACCGGCCACCCGCCTCAACAGATGAAACCACAGCTGCTAAACAGCTGATACTGATGGTCTTGCTATTTAATGTATTATTAGGAACATTCCGGAAACCTTAGCAGATTCACAAAACCTTATGCTAAACCATCCGCATTTGGGGACGTCAATCAAGGGGAGCTGTGGGGTCTTCGATTCAACACTCGCTCGAGTTACCATATTTTTTGGAGTGTAAGACACACTTTTTCTCCCCCATAAAAGAGGGTGAAAATTTGGGTGTGTCTTAGACATCAATTGTAGTCCTGCCCACTTGCTGGCCGATACCTTTGGCCTCTGGCTCCCAGCAATATGCCTCCTTGCAGCCAACAGCCAACAGCCTGTTTCAGTTTCAGCTTCAGCACAGCCAAAGACAAAAACAATTTCCTACCAATAGAGTATTCTTAGGTAATCTTTAACGCAACCAATTTTGGTTCTGTATCTATAGCCTTATTTGTCACTTGAGAAACCTATATGCGGGTCAAGAAGCAACAGTGAGAATTGGACACGGAACCACTGATTGGTACAAAGTTGGGAAAGGAGTCCGGCAAGGCTATATACTGTCACCTTAACTAATATGCAGAGGAATCAATTAAGATTGAAGGGAGAAATATCAACAACCTCAGATATGCAGATGATGCCACTCTAATGGCAGAGAGTTAAGAGGAACTAAAGAGCCTCTTGATGTGGGTGAAGGAGGAGAGTGCCAAAGTTGGCATGGAACTCAACATTAAGACAACTAAGATTATGGTATATGGACTTCTCAATTCCTGGTAAATAGATGGGGAAGAAATGGAGGTGGTGGCAGATTTTACTTTCCTGGGCTCCAAGATCACCACAGATGGGGATGGCAGCCAAGAAATGAAAAGAGGCTTGCTCCTGGGGAGGAAAGCAATGGCAAAGCTAGACAGCATCCTAAAAGGCAGAGACATCACCCTGCCAACAAAAGTGCCTCTAGTCAAGGCTACGGTTTCCCCAGTTGCAAAGGATGGCTGTGAAGGTTGGACCATAAGGAAGGCTGAGCGCCAAAGCATGGAGGCCTTTGAACTCTGGTGCTGGAGAAGAAGACTCCTGCATTGAGTCCCTTGGACTGCAAGGCCATCCAACCGGTCAGTCCTAGAGGAGATCAACCCTGACTGCTCTTTAGAAGGGCAGATCCTGGAGAGGAAACTCAAAGACTTTGGCCACCTAATGAGAAGGAAGGACTCCCTGGAGAAGAGCCTCATGCTGGGAACGATGGAGGGCAAAAGAAGGGGACGACGGAGAAGGAGGTGGCTGGATGGAGTCACCGAAGCAGCCGGCATGAACTTCAATGGACTCCAGAGGATGGTAGAGGACAGGAAGGCCTGGAGCAACGTTGTCCGTGGGGTCACGATGGGTCGGACACAACTTCGCAACTAACTACATCTATAGCCTCAAAGGAGGTAATCACAAATAGCAAATGGGAAGATAAAATCCATAAATAAAAACCAGTTTTGTTTCCTTCCTCTACTTGAATCGCATTCTGCCTGTCTCTATGCAGTACAATTTTAATTCTTTGGCAAAGTTTCTCCATTCAGAGAAGTGGTTTTCCTCTACTCTCCATGTGCTTTTGCATCCGTAAAATTGCCTCTCATGCTAAAGCTGTTCTTGCTAT
Organism: Thamnophis elegans; assembly: GCF_009769535.1. NCBI lineage: Eukaryota > Metazoa > Chordata > Lepidosauria > Squamata > Natricidae > Thamnophis > Thamnophis elegans. The sequence continues at coordinate 36,082,709 of NC_045556.1, read as the reverse complement.
TCTGAGAAAATCTTCGGTCCTGTTGGGGTTTTTAATGTATTTTATTTTTTATTTTATTTTTGGACTCCTTTCCCTTGGCTGGGCATTGTGCTTTTGCCAAACTGGAATGGTGCCCTCTTCATACAAAAGGGATGAAAGGAACAGCTCTTTCGGAACCTGGCTGGCATGCCTTATTTTTAAGCCGTTCATAATTAAGGCTTCTATTCTCTCGAACGGGGTGGGTGGGTGGGTGGCACAGAACGGCATTCCTTGGGAATGCAGCAAGCAAAATTTCCTACAAAGGGAAAAAGGGAGGGTGAGGAACACCCACATTTTCACCCTCCCCCTCAAAGCTTGTCGCTGAGGTGTGAGAGTAATAGAGTGGCAGATTTGGAAGGGGACCTTGGAGGTCTTCTAGTCCAACCCCCTGCTTAGGCAGCGAGACCCCATACTATTTCAGAGAAACGGCTGTCCAATCTCTTCAAAACTTCCAGTGTTGGAGCATGTACAACTTCTGGAGGCAAGTCGTTCCGCTGGGTAATTGTTCTCAACTGTCAAGAAATTTCTCCTTAGTTCTAGGTTGCTTCTCTCCTTGATTAGTTTCCACCCGTTGCTTCTTGTCCTGCCTTCGGGTGCTTTGGCAAATAGGCTTCCCAAGAGCATTGGGAATGAGCACTGCTCGTTTTTTTTAGATACTCCTCCTGATACACATACATTTTTTTTTATTACTGCTGTGAAGTGGCATTGTGGCTTTGATAGGAAACGCCCAGATTTACATAGCTCCATGGTTTACTGGCTGATCTTGACCGAGCCCCTTTTTTTCCACAATCTCGTACATTTTTGTAGCCCACATCACCATCTTTTTAATAGGGGGGTTGGTGGTCCTTTCCACTGGCTACGATTCCAGGCTGAAACCACACGGATGTCAAAATGCTGAGAAGCTTTCATTAGCCTTCCCGAGCTGAACCAATTAACTGCAGTTCATCTCCAGCAGAAATGCTGAGTTTGTATCTTCATCGCTTTGCCATAAAGGGAGGTTCCACTCACCTCCTTAATCCGAGGCTGCCCGCCTAACACGGTTAAAATGTCGACAGACAGAAACGGCAGTTGTGGCCAGTGGCCAGCGGCCAGTGGAGCTGGAAGCAGATTCGGACAGTGAAGAGGTTGGGGAGGAAGATGGGCCAGTCCTGGAGTCTGGGGAAGGCTCTGATGAGGGCTCTGCGTTGGAGGCAGAGAGAGGGCCAGTTATCAGCTGCCTTCGGAGTCAGACATCAGTGAGGCAGAGGAACAGCTGGAGCCTGTTCCCAGTGTGCACATGCGCAGAGTGGCCAGAGGAAGGGAACAGCTAAAGAACAGGGGTGGACTTGGGAGTAAGGTCACAGGTGGATGGTGAATGGCCCCTCCCAGAGGAAATAAAAGAAGAGCGAAAGGGGAGTGGAGTTTGCAAGAGACCATTAGTTCGCTTCATTGGTTCCTGACTCTCCAAGTTCTGCAGAGATCGGCCTGGGAAGCTCTCCAAGCCAGATAAGGTCTGTGACCGTATATCCTCCCGTGAAAGACTTTGCTGGAGGTGAAGGAGCAGAATTCACAGTCAATTAATAAAAGTGATTTTTGTCAGGACCAGGAGTTGGCTTCATGCTCTCGGGAAGCCTCGGTCAGGACAAAGGCTTCAAACAGGGGATGCAATTTAAAGATCGCAACAAGGCGGGCCAAATTTCCTTTTAAAAACCCAAACTGCAAGACACACTTTCAGGAACATTGGGAAAAATTAACCAGGGGAATGGCCTCCCTCCAGAAATTGGGGGTGTTCCATCACTGAAGATTTTTAAGAAGAGACTGGAGAGACATTTGTCGGGAACAGTAGAGGGTCTCCTGCTTGAGCAGGGGGTTGGACTAGAAGACCTCCAAGGTCCCTTCCAGCCCTATGACTCTATGTTCCACTTTAGTTTAGTCTAACAAAGAAAAGGACCAGGGGTGACATGATAGCAGTCTTCCAATATCTCAAGGGTGGCCACAACAAAGAGGGAGTCAAACTATTCTCCAAAGCCCCTGAGGGCAGGACAAGAAGTAATGGGTGGAAACTAATCAAGGAGAGAAGCAACTTAGAACTAAGGAGACATTTCCTGACAGTGAGAACAATCAATCAGTGGAACTAAGTTGTGGCTTCTCCATCATTTGAGCTTTTTAAAGCAGGGACTGGACAGCCATTCATCTGATGTTTTACAGGGTTTCCTGCTTGAGCAGGGGGGGTGTTGGGGTTGGACTGGAAGACCTCCAAGGCCCCTTCCAATTCAGTTCCTCTGATAACTTTCCAGGGTTTGCCACTGGAATATCTGTCCTGCGGGGGGATTGATGAAACCGAGTGTGTTTATACTGCAAACAGGGGATGTTTTGAGAAGGAGCCTGTGTCGTATCAACACAAAGGCAGAATTGCTTGACGTGGAGCATTGGCCAAAGCCAGAACCGAGCCTGCTGGCGGTGCCAAAGAAAGCATGGCAAAGTTGATTCCTAAAACTCCTGGCTCTTGAACATGCTACCGTGCGGAGGACAGGCAATATTTTTTTGGGGGGTGGAGGGAGAGAACACTCTTAAGTAGAAAAAGTCTTTGGGATCCTTTCCAGAAAGTGAGCTCATGGGCAGCTGTCTCCCCAGTCGGAAATATTTTCCACCTAGACAAGTCCTATTTCATGATGGCTCGAGACAAACAATAAGCTGGCCGATACGTGGGCAGCCACGTGGTTTTCATCAGTGAGTGAGATTTTTTTTTTGCTGGGGGGTGGGGGGGCGCCTCGGAAGGCTTCGACCCTCTGCAATTCCTTGGCTTCCTTCTTAAGAAGGAAATTGTTCTAGCTTCCATTTGTCCCCTTATCCCCTCCAAAGCAACCTATATTCTTGAGTAGGTTCAGTCCCTTTTGCCTTCCACCAACGCTGATTTTGTAAAATTGTTTGCTTTGATCATCCCAAGTGGAAATTTTATGTCCACTGTATAATTTATCACTTGTTGCCATACTCCAAATTTCATTATACCACTCGTTTCTTTGAATATCCAGATTTCGTCCCCCAATATTTAGCCATTTAGCACTAGAAGTAAAATCAAACTCCAGAACCAACCAACTGAAACACTCTGCGGTAATGGGACATATTTTCCACAATTTTTTTGTGTACAGTTGGCACTGCTAATGCTAACTCCTGTAGAGTGGAATGGAGTGGAGTGGAGTGGAATAGAATAGAATAGAATAATTTTTATTGGCCAAGGGTGATTGGACACACAAGGAATTTGTCTTTGGTACAGAAGTGTACATGCAAAAGAACAGAGTAATATTAATCATCATAATGATAGCATTATTATTAAGAGAAGGTAGTAATATATCACAGTATTATATTAGCAGTGATCTCTCTCTCTCTCTCTCTCATCTATCTATCTATCTATCTATCTATCTATCTATCTATCTATCTATCTATCTATCAATCATCTATCTATTCTATCTATCTATGTATCTATCATCTATCATCCATTTATCATCTATCATCTATCTATCTATCTATCTATCTATCTATCTATCTATCTATCTATCTATCTATCGTCTGTATCTATCAATCTATCTACCTATCTACCTATCTACCTATCTACCTATCTATCTACCTACCTACCTACCTACCTACCTACCTACCTACCTACCTATCTTATTACCACCCTTTTGAGTTTACAAATTTAGTACAACCAGGACGATTTAAATTGGGGTGAGTCAATAACCTCAATATCCCTTCCAATGGTTGTGTATCTCTTACTGCTAAATAGGGCCTGTTTTTTTTATTTTAAAAAATCTACATTTTTTCCACCCCACCCTTAAGACTCCCATCAGCCTGAAGCAACATTCATCCGCGGCACAATTTAATTTTTTTTTTCCCCATCCCAAAAAGGTTTGGGAAAATTAATACGCTTCTTAGTCACTACTGTAATCCGTGCGTACTTGCAATTAGACAATGCCGAAAGAATGCTTCGTATAAACAAAAAGCTGAAATTAGTTCTCGTAGTTTAATCTGCACATCGGTGACTTATGTTTACCTCATTTGTTTAGCTGGGATCTTGCTCCAAAACAGCTGCAGGAACTTCAGAAATGCCAAAGTCATTTCCAGGGCAATAATTACGCTTGAAAGGACATTTTGTATAAAAGGGGGGGGGGGATTGTCATATATGTGTCTCTGGCTCCATCATTTCATCACGGAGAGAACAAAAGAATGACTAGCACATGGCAGTAACATAAATGGACTGGCTTTGGAGGTGTTTAAGAGTCATTCTAAAGGGGCTAAGACGTAGAGCTTGTCGATCAGAAAGGTTGGCAGTTCGGCGGTTCGAATCCCTAGCGCCATGTAACGAAGTGAGCTCCCGTGACTTGTCCCAGCTTTTGCCAACCTAGCAGTTCGAAAGCACATTAAAAAATTCAAGTAGGAAAATAGGGACCACCTTTGGTGGGAAGGGAACAGCATTCCATGCGCCTTTGGCGTTGAGTCATGCCGGCCACATGACCACGGAGACGTCTTCGGACAGCGCTGGCTCTTCGGCTTTGAAACTGAGATGAGCAGCGCCTCCTAGAGTCTGGAACCACTAGCACACATGTGCGAGGGGAACCTTTACCTTTAACCTTAAGAACCATTCTAATTAAACTATGTTTTAATTCTAAGCCTAATTAAAGACTTAGAATTAAAAATTTAAGTCTCCGAAATTGGACTTAAAATTTGCAGTCTAATTCAAATAAATGATTCCTTTATTATCATCAGTAACAGCTGTTGTTCAAATTGGATCTGACTGAGGAGGTGGCTCAGCAGAAGCACCTCACTGAGGACTAGGAGCATAGGCTTTCCAAGCAGAGGGAAGACCTGAGGGAGTGCAAGGCCAGGTGCTGGCGCCTGGAGGCTCAGTGGGCTGAGATGGTCAGCCAGTTCCAGGCCATGATGCAGTCCCACTGGAACGAGGCCCTGCGGCTCTTCGCCACCAGCGGCTCTTCCCTCCAGCCTTCGCCCAAAGCAATAGCAATAGCAGTTAGACTTATATACCGCTTCATAGGGCTTTCAGCCCTCTCTAAGCGGTTTACAGAGTCAGCATATCGCCCCCACAGTCTGGGTCCTCATTTCACCCACCTCGGAAGGATGGAAGGCTGAGTCAACCTTGAGCCGATGAGATTAGAACCGCTGAACTGCAGATAACAGTCAGCTGAAGTGGCCTGCAGTACTGCACCCTAACCACTGTGCCACCTCGGCCCCCCATCAGGAGGCTGAAGGAGACCCCAAGTCAAATTTCTGCCCCCCCTCTGACCCTCACAAAAAGTCTCCGTAGGGGGAGACTCTCTGCAGCAACACAACCATTCATTGCATGTATCCAGCCCAGTTTGAGGACCCACAATTTAGTGCAATCTAAAAAATGCAAATAATTTTTCTGCAGACCACCAACATTTTCTCGCGGACTACCAGTGGGTCAACAGATGACCAGTTGGTGACCGCTGGACTGGAAGACCTCCAAGGTCCCTTATAATTCAATGCTCTCTGATTCCATGTTGGACAGCTGCTACCTACTAAAAATCTTGTTCCCGACTCTGTCTCAGTGAGGCTGGCTGAACACAGCCCTTTGGCCAGCCAGCCCTGTGAAGACAAGAACCAGCCTCAGCTGGTAACAACTGCAGATGATTTTTGAAAATAGACACGCTTGCATAATGTCATGCTTGGCGCTTGAGCATCTGGCGCAAGGAGGGCCCTGAGCGAAACAGACCGAAGAAAAACACTCCTCGCTTGCTCCTGTCCCGTCTTTTTCGCGGCTTGCGAAGTAGAGCTTCTGCTAGAGACGGAATTTGGGTACCGGCAGACCAAGAATGCAGTGACGATGATCCCAATTTAGCTAGACTTAAGTAGAAAGTCAACCCAACAAATTGACTCCGTGTTTAAAATTAATTCCATCTGCTCGGCAGACCATGGCGATAACTTCAACCAGCCCCTCAAATAGCTGGACCTTATCCTCCTTCCACTATTAATCCTGACCTATTTCAAAACAGGCCAGCAAATCTATAGAAATGGCCTTCTTAAGATCTTCGTCCGGTTTCGTAGGAAACGTCAATGTACATAGTCTGCATGTCCCAAAAGTTCCCAAATATAGTTTTCTTCTAGGTCGATTCCCAAAATGCAGAAACTTGCTAGCTTGTTGGGCTTTATACAGAAAAGAATATAGTAACTATTTGGCTTTGCGCTCCTACTGTCTGCTTTCTCTTAAAAGATCAGCCAATCTCTAGCTTCTTGTATTAGTTTGTGTTCTAGTACAGGATCAATGACTTAATCTCTAATAAATGCTTAGTTATAAGGACTTTTATTTCTTAATTGGAGAACTGTTAAGTTGGTATCAAATATGATTATCTATCTATCCTTCAAAGTCTCTTCCAACTCTGTCATTCTCTCTCTCTCTCTCTCTGTCCTCCCTCCCTCTCTCTCTCCCCTTCAATGTCTCATCCAACTCTTATTTTGTTCTTCTTCTCCTATCTCTCTCCCTCCCTCCCTCCCTCCCTCCCTCCCCTCTATCTATCTATCTATCTATCTATCTATCTATCTATCTATCTATCTATCTATCTATCTATCATCTATCTATCTATCTATCTATCTATCTATCTTCTTTCTTTCAAGGTCCCTTCCAACTCTGTTACTTTGCTCTTCTCTCTCTCCCCCTCCCTCATCTATCTAACTATCTATCTATCTATCTATCTATCTATCATCTATCTATCTATCTATCTATCTATCTATCTATCTATCTTCTTTCTTTCAAGGTCCCTTCCAACTCTGTTACTTTGCTCTTCTCTCTCTCCCCCTCCCTCATCTATCTATCTATCTATCTATCTATCTATCTATCTATCTATCTATCTATCATCTATCTATCTATCATCTATCTATCTATCTATCTATCTATCATCTATCTATCTCTACAATGTAACATCTATCTCTGTATCTCTGTATCTCTCTATCTATGTACCTATGCATGCATGCATGCATCTATCTATCTATCTATCTATCTATCTATCTATCTATCTATCTATCTATCTATCTATCATCTATCTATCTATCTATCTATCTATCTATCTATCTATCTATCTATCTATCATCCATCCATCCATCCATCCATCCATCCATCCATCCATCCATCTATCTATCTATCTATCTATCTATCTTTTAAGATTCCTTCCAACTCTGTTACTTTGCTCCCCTTCTCTCTGTTTCTCCCTCCCTCCCATCTACCTATCTTCCATCTATACCTTCAAACGTAACCAGGAAGCCAGATCTTTGGCAATCCTTCTAGGAAAACAGCCCCTACCTTCCATGCCAAGTACTAAACGCCGACCCCTTTCTCTCTCTCACTCACACACACACCCTCTTCCCACTCCAGACTTTAGAGAGGCAGGTCCGTTAAAAAAAAAAAAGAGCCTTACATAACCCATCCCCCCCCCCAAGTGCAGAACTGCCGCATCCTGCCTTGAACAGAAGCCTCAAAGAAAAGAAGAAAATTGAAAACATTTCCACCCAATGTTTCTCTCTTAAGTCATCTCTCCTCTCTCGGCCCTGACGAAGTTTAGGGAAGGGGGGGGGGGCGAGGGCGTCTACCGCACGGTTTGATTTCCCCGAGCTGTGACCTCACTGGGCACAGCAAAAAAAAAAAAAGCCGTTTCCAGCCAGCCCTGTGGAAGGAGGCCCTCGGGGGTCTTCCCCTTTGTCGGTGTGGCTCCTTGACTTGATGGGAGGGTGGGTGGGTGGGTGTAAATGGAGGTTTACCCAACCAGAACGTGTTCCTGCTCACCGCACTGCTCGATTGTCATCCCTTCCCTCCTCCGCCGTGGACATCCTACCCACCACAAAGGAGCCGATATATCAAGCTGGAGTAACTGAAGAGTTGAATCACCGAGAGGCAGAAGACCTTGCAAATAGAAAAGGACGCCTATTGTTCCTCCGCTCCAACGGATGGACCCGGCGATCAGCGTCCAGGGAGACGGATTCCCATAATAAGGAAGGTCAAACCTTCCCTTGCTCTGCTTTACAACCAGAACTTTATTCTCCCCGCCGTAGAAGCTGGGCTTCTATGTTTTGCTATGTTTATTTGGCATCGTGTCCTTATTTCCAGGGATGAACCGGGCTGGTGGATTCTTGATTTAAAAGGAAACATCAAGGAGAAATAGTAAAAAATGCAAGCTTGAAGCTGGAGGAAAGAACCTCAAGGGGAAAAAGAAAAAGAGAGGGCAAAAGGAGGATACGAGCAACATTTTGCAATTTAACAGGATAATCGGTTGGCCATACGATATTTTGCAGAGCCAAAAAAACAAAGCTTTGGAAAACAAAGCTTGCTTTTCGGTAAGTTTTTCTTCGGGTTGTCAGCTGTTACGGGAGGCTGAGGAGGGATTTTTAGCAAAAGGAATCCAGAGGAGTTTTCAAATGCTAAGATTTTCTCCGCTGTTTCCTTTCATTTTTTTTTTAAAAACTTCAGCGTCTATGTTTATAAACTTTAGCCTAAGACACTGAAATGCCAAAGTTGTGAATCAACTACATCTGTGAAATGAGTTTTGACGGTTTGTAAACCACAGCCTAAGACACCGAAACTTTTAAAACTCTTAATTCATGGGATGTGTTTTAAAATATGTGTTGCTTTTCAAAACGCTAACAACTTTACGGACCTGTGTCTCTTCTCCTTCTGTTGTGTTATGGTCCGGGAAATCGGATTTTCGCTTTCCTCTGACACACGAATCCGATTCAACGCTCCTTTAAGTAAAACTTTAACAAAAACCGCAGTGTCTGTGCGTACAAGGGACAATGGTGTTTGTTTGTTTTTAAATGTATCTAAACCAGGGATTCCCCAAATTTGGCAACTTTAAGACTTGTGGGGCTGGCTGGAGAATTCTGGGAGTTGAAGTCCACAAGTCTTAAAAGTTGCCAAGTTTGAAGACCTCTGATCTAAACTAAGCAGAGTGGAATATTTGGCAAATAACTGATGGAACGGTACTAAGACGAGATGGCAAGGGTGAAGTTTGAGGCTACAGTTGAAGAGGGTTTTGCAACCTCTTGGAATACGGCGTCCAGTTTTGGTTGCCACGATGTAGAAAAGATGTGGAGACTCTAGAAACAGTGCAGAGAAGAGCAACAAAGTGGATTAGGGGACTGGAGGCTAAAACATATGAAAAACGGCTACAGGAACTGGGTATGTCTAGTTTAATGAAAAGAAGGACCAGGGGAGACAGGATAGCAGTCTTCCAATATCTCAGGGGCTGCCCCAAAGAAGAGGGAGTCAAGCTATTCTCCAAAGCACCCGAGAGTAGAACAAGAAGCAATGGGTGGAAACTAATCAAGGACAGAAGCAACCCAGGACTAAGGACAGTTAGAACAATTAATCAATGGAACAACTTGCCTCCAGAAGTTGTGGATGGTCCAATACTGGAAGTTTTGATTGGATAATGCTCCGATACTGGAAGAAGAGATTGGATAGCCATTTGTCTGAAGTGGTGTAGGGTTTCCTGTCTGAGCGGGGGGTTGGACTAGAAGACCTTCAAGGTCCCTTCCAATTCTGTTATTCTATTTAAAATGTCCTTCCCCCCCAAACACACACACCCCCGAAAGATTTTAACGAAACAGGCAGTAATAATCCAGGACTAGGATGCACGCCTAATAGATGAGGTTTAAAACTTCAGAAAAACCTGTGTCTTTTTTTATTTTCCTTCCAAAAATCCTACAGTATTGTGATTTATGTGGGTGAGATTTTTTTTTACGACTTTTCACACCCCCTTCCCCCAATCAAATGGGTCTTATAATGTGGCGCGTTGATAGATGGATACAGGCTGTGGTTTATTTATATTCCGACCCCCTGGAAGAAATGCCACATGGTGGGAACACTGGGCCTTTTATATGTTTTCATTCATTGAGACGTGAAGATTTGCTGCCGAGTGCCAGCAGATCTTACTCGTTACGGGATTGTTAGGCGAGAAAACTTTTCAAAAGCTAACAAGGACCCAAGCAAGAAATATTTCTCTCTCTCTCTCTCTTGAATTCTGAGCTTATTTTCCAAAGCACCAGAAGGCAGGACAAGAAGCAATGGATGGAAACTAACCAGGGAGAGAAGCAACCGAGAAATGTGGAGGAATTTCCCGTCAGTGGCAACAATTAGCCAGTGGAACTCCTTGCCACCAGGCGTCGGGGTTGCTCCATCACTGGGGGTGTTAAGAAGAGACTGGAGAGTCATTTGTCTGGGAAGGTTTAGGACAGTGTTTCTCAATCTTGTCAACTTGACAACTTGACATTCGCTGGCTGGGGAATTCTGGGAGTTGAAGTCCAGACATCTTCAAGTTGACAAGGTTGAGAAACACTGGTTTAGAGTTTGCTGCTTGAACAAGGAGTTGGACTAGAAGACCTCCAAGGTCCCTTCCAGCTCTATTCCTATTAGCTGAATTATACAAACAATTAACCAGCGGAACAACTTGCCTCCAGAAGTTGTGGGTGCTCCATACTGGACGTTTTTAAGAAGAGATTGGCCAACCATTTATCTGAGATGGTATAGCATTTCCTGCTTGAGCAGGGGGCTGGACTAGAAGACCTCCAAGGTCCCTTCCAGCTCTGTTATTCGGTGTTCTGAATGTGTTTTAACTAAGAGAGACAAAGCATAGTGAGAACTGCTAAAGAGAGCAAGAGGCATCCAGGGCTACAGAGATGGAATCGGTGTGTGATTGTGTTGTGAGCTCTGGTGCCTGTGCATCTAACAATGTACGGTATACACATCTCATGCTGCTCAGTTTGTGCTTTATCTTCGTGGATGCAAACGTCATTCCTCTTTGCTGGAAAAAGTTTTCTTGTAACCCTTTTTAAAATCACATTCCTAAATGACAAATCCGGGGGATAAAATCGTGAGCCCAAGAATTTGTAAGAGAACAGCTGAGATTGTTAGCCAGCGTAAATAAAAGTGTCTGGAGACAGAGTGAGAGAGAGAGAGAGAGAGAAAGAAAGAAAGAGAAAGAGAGACAGACAGAGAGACACAGAGAGAGACAGAGAAAGAGAGGGACAGAGAGAGAGAGAGAGAGACAGACAGACAGAGAGAGACAGAGAGAGACAGAGAGAGAGAGACAGAGACAGGCAGAGAGACAGAGAGAAAGAGAGACACACACAGAGAGAAAGAGAGACAGAGACAGAGAGACAGAAAGAGAAAGAGAGATAGACAGAGACACAGAGAGAGAGACAGAGAGACACAGAGAGACAGAGAGACACAGAGAGACAGAGACACATGAGAGAGAGAGAGAGAGAGAGAGAGACAGAAAGAAATAGAGAAAGTGACACAGAGAGACAGAGACACACGAGAGAGAGGGGGGGGGGAGGGAGAGAGAGACAGAGGTGGGAATGGGGATTTTGCAATATCCTTCCCTGGGGTAGAAATAGAGATTTTGCAGTATCCTTCCCCTGCCACGCTATGCTCACAGAACTGGTAGTAAATTTTTTTGAATTTCACCACTGCTCCGGATCCTATATAATATGGGCTGTCAAAACTGGGGAAGCTTGCAAAAACTCTTCGTATTTAATTTTAACAAGTAATTCAAAAATACACCTGGAAAAGAAAATCATCCATCATATCTAGCTTAATTAAACCCCACGATAACTCTTGTGTTTCAAACAAATCTTAAAACAAAAATGATTTCCTATGGAGATTCTCGGTCATCCAAGTCCTGGTTGTCCCAAAGGTGCTTTTTTTCAAAAGGCAGTCGGACTTTGTTTTTTCCTTGAAGATATTTCGCTCCTCAACCAAGAAGCTTCATCAGTTCTAAACGGAACTGAAGAAGCTTCTTGGATGAGAAGCGAAATGACTTCAAGGAAAAAACAAAGTCCAGTTGCCTTTTGAAAAACAGGGCTGAAATTCTATGTATGAAACAGGAAAAGAAAATTCATTAACTAGCTATATACACGAATTATTATTTTTTTGTTCCTCTACTTGAATCACTATGCAGTTTAATTTTAATTCTTGGGCAAATTTATCGATTCAGAGAGATGGATCTTCTTGATTTTACTCCACACTCTTCTTCTAGAGATCTATCAAATTTAAATCTCAGCAACTTCCTTAACTAATATAAAACTTTCCTCCTTGGAATTATTTCACCCTTTGGAGATTAATCAGAAAAGTTGAAATTCTAGTTTCTATAAAGGTAAAAAAAAGTTCCCCTCGCACATCTCTGCCAGTCATTCCCGACTCTAGGGGGCGGTGCTGATCTCTGTTTCAAAGCTGAAGAGCCAGCGCTGTCCGAAGACGTCTCCGTGGTCATGTGGTCAGCATGACTCAACGCCGAAGGCGCACAGAACGCTGTTCCCTTCCCACCAAAGGTGGTTCCTATTTTTCTACTTGCATTTTTTATGTGCTTTCGAACCGCTCGGTTGGCAGAAGCTGGGACGAGTCACAGGAGCTCAATCTGTTACGCGGCGCTGGGGATTCGAACCGCTGAACTGCCAACTTTTCTGAATAACAAGCTCAGCCTCTTAGCCACTGAGCCACAGCGTCCCGATCTAGTTTCTATAACAGTGGATTTATTGACTGTTGGATTCTGTTGGAATTCCTATTTCTTTACGAACTGTGAGTCTTTTGTTAAAGGTCCTGAAAAAAAAAAGAGAAGCTTAAGGAAACCATTTGGGATCCTGTCTAGCAATTGTGAAATGTTGGTTTGTTTGTTTTTTATGCCAAGTTATTCAGGCAGAGATCACTGAAAAAATACTCATCCCAATAAAAGAAAAAGCAGCAAAGTTCTGTCAAGATTTCCCTTTGGAAAGTTACAGAAAAGATTATTATCTTGCGTTGGGGGGGGGGGAAGGAGAAAAAAGGGAAGAATTGTCTAGAGGGCTGGGGAGATTAAAAAAAGACATCTTTGTAAGTAGGAAAATTGCAGGAGGCTTATTAATATATCGTGAGCAGGTTTAAACTGCCTTGGATGGTTGAGGCCAAGCCCAAGGAGAATGAAAGTATGTGAGATGCATAAATATGTGCAACTAGAGAACAGGAGAAATGAAAGAGGCGTGGAGATGTATGAGCAGGTTAAGGCAGCATGAGGGCTTAAATGAGCTGGTAGTTACTTAAAACGTTTCTAAAAATTCTCATCTCTCTATCATGCCAGTTTTCTCATACAAGATTGGCAAAAACTTTCAAAAGCCTCCAAGGAGACAGTAGATAGGCAGGTATCTACAAAAGGGAGGGAGGAAAGAAGGGAGGGAGGGAGGAAGAGGGGAGGGAGGAAGAGGGGAGGGAGGAAGATGAGAAGGGAGGGGAAGGAGGAAGAAGGAAAGAAGAAAGGAAGATGAGAACCGAGGGAGGAAGATGAGAGGAAGAAGGACGGAGTAAGGAAGGAAGGAAGGAAGGGAAGAAAGAAGGGAAGGAGGAAGATGAGAGGGAGGGAGGGAGGAGAAAGGAAGGAGGGAAGAAGGAAGGGAGGGAGGAAGATGAGAAGGGAAGGAGGGAGGAGGAAGGAAGGAAGATGAGAAAGAAAGGAGAAAGATGAGAAGAGAGGGAGGGAGGAAGAAGGAAAAAAGGAAGAAAGGAAGAGGAAGGAAGGAAGATGAGAAGGGAGGGAGGAGGAAGGAAGGAAGAAAGAAAGGAGGGAGCGAGGATGGAAGATGAGGAGGGAGGGAGGAAGGAAGAAAAAAAGATAGAAGGGAGGGAGGGAGGAAGACAAGAAGGGAGGGAGGAAGAAGGAAGGAAGAGGAAGGAAGGAAGGAAGGAAGGAAGGAAAGAAAGAAAGAAAGAAAGTAAGTATAAATACGGAGAGGGACCATTCCAATTGCGAGGATTCACCCTCCCTGGGGGGCAGAAGATGCTGTGATTTCGGCTTCCGTTTCCTGTTTATACAGTTTTTTAACTAGTTGGTGGTGGGAGGAAGCTTTGATGTGAGGCTAGCCTGCTCCATCTTCCACGTCCTCCAGAGACCTTCCTGCTTTTAACCACGAAGGGCCTTTCAGTCTTGCGGGAATTTGAGAGGTCCATGTGGACAGCCCTCAATGCTCGACTCCCAAACAGAAATTATAATAAGGTCCTTCCAAGCATCTAACAAACGTCTTTTCCAAAAACCTGGCCATCTTCAGCTGCCTGGACTTCATCTCCCAGATTGCCACCACCAGCCCCCGACAGCTACCTCGCCCGGACAGGCTCAATGCCGCCACTAAACGAACCACAGCCCTGTGAAACCCAACTCGTCTGGTGGTTTCCCAGAACCTTCTGGAAGGTTCAGTCAGGCCAACGGGAGGAACAGATTCCTTTGCGTGGTTCAACAAAGGGACAACTGTTTCTTTCCAACTCTGCCGTGGTTTAAAGCAACCATTCCCTACTTGGAGGCATTTGCTAAAGATCAGTTAATGTTTTAACACAGGCTGCTCTGTTCGGATTGCTCTGGTGCTACTGGATATTCATCTCAAAGCAGTGGTGGGTTGCAGGTGGTACACACCGGTATGGGCGTACCGGTGCGTGCTGGGAGCACCGGGTACTGTTCCGGGACGGTGCTCCGGAGGGCCAGCCTCGCCTACCCTCCTTACCTGTATTTGAGCTCTTCGGCGCTTCCGCACACGGGCAATGGAGTGTACGGTGCCTGCGCGACACTCCACCGAGCAGCTAGAGCATTGCGAAGGCGTTGCGGAGTGTTGCAGGAGGTAAGGATGCATACGCGTGCTGCATGCATTCATGTGGTGGACGCCGGGCCCCGTCGCACCGGGATCCGGAACCCACCACTGTCTCAAAGTGCTTTTTTTCCCCAAGGGGCAACTGGGCTTCCTTGTTTTTCTCTGAGGACGTGTCTCTTCTCATCCGAGAAGATTCTTCTGCTCTGACTGGGTGGTGGGGAATGGAAGAGTTGATACTCCTTGCAGACAGCTGGTCATTTGCATCCTTTTAGAGAGTTGAGGCCACTTGGAGGTTTTATCTGCCTCCTCAGGGTTACCTGTCCAGCGCAAATGGGTGTGGTGCCTTCTTGGAATTGTGCGGACTCCACACCCGTTGGCCCCACTCAGGTCACCCTGAGGCCACCTCCAAGCGGCCTCAACATCTCTCTCTAAAAAGGACACAAACAACCATCTCTGCCGGCAAGGAGTATCAACCCTTCCATCCCCCACCATCCAGTCAGAGCTGAGGAAGCTTCTGGGATGAGAAGGGAAACGTCTCCAGGGAAAAACCAGAAAGTCCCGTTGCCCCTTGGAAAAAACATGCATCTTTGGGACAGCTGTGACCTGGATGACGGAGAATCTCCATGGACCCTTTGTCTATTTATTTATGAGCCTCAGTGGCACAGTGATTAGAATACAGTACTGCAGGCGGCTACTTCTGACTGCTGGCTGCCTGCAATTTGGCAGTTCAAATCTCACCAGGCTCAAGGTTGACTCGGCCTTCCATCCTTCAGAGGTCGGTAAAACGAAGACCCAGACTTTGGGGGGCAATATGCTGACTCTGTAAACTGCTTAGAGAGGGCTGTAAAAGCACTGTAAAGCGGTATATAAGTCTAAGGGCTATTGCTATTGTTCTTTCTTTTCCAATTCCTTCCTTCCTCCCTCCCTCCCTCCTTTCCATGGTGCACAGTGGTTAGAATGCAGTATTGCAGGCGAACTCTGCCCACAGTCTGGAGTTCGATCCTGACTGGCTCAAGATTGACTCAGCTTTCCATCCTTCCAACGGGGGTAAAATGAGGACCCAGATTGTTGGGGGACAAGAGGCTGACTCTGTAAACCGCTTAGAGAGGGCCGTAAAGCACTATGAAGCGGTACATAAGTCTAAGGGCTCTTGTTATCGCTATATTCACTATCTCCCATTTGTTTTATGTTGACTGCAGATAATAAAATAAATCCGTCCCTTCTGAACTAAGGACAATGAAGGCAGTGGTTTGCTGGCTGCTAATGGCCGCCGTGGGAATCAACGCTCAGAAGCCCGAAGGTGTCGAAAGCCGTGTGGCAGGAGGGACGCGAGAATTCGTTTACGGACACCGATACAGGCGCTCCAGCGAGGCGCAGGAGAAATGCACCTACACATTCATTGTCCCACAGCAAAAGGTAACTGGGGCCATTTGCGTGAACTCCAAGGAACCGGATGCCATCCTCCTAGAGAACAGGGTCAACAAGCAAGAGGTGGACCTTCTCAACCACGAGCTCCTGAAGCAGAAGAGGCAGATAGAGACCCTGCAGCAGCTGGTGGAGGTGGACGGCGGCATCGTCAGCGAGGTCAAGCTGCTGCGGAAAGAGAGCCGCAACATGAATTCCCGCGTCACCCAGCTGTACATGCAGCTGCTGCACGAGATCATCCGGAAGCGGGACAACGCACTGGAGCTCTCCCAGCTGGAGAACAGGATCTTGAACCAGACAGCCGATATGCTGCAGCTGGCTAATAAGTATAAGGACCTGGAGCACAAGTACCAAACCCTGGTCACCATCGCCAATAATCAATCGACAGTGATCGCCCAGCTGGAAGAGCACTGCCAAAGAACGCCGGGCCTCAAGACGGTCCTCCAGCCGCAGCAGCCGCCGAATCGCGTCTACCAGCCGCCCACGTACAATCGCATCACCAACCAAATATCCACCAACGAAATACAGAGCGACCAGAATTTGAAGGCTCTGCCGCCAAGCCTCCCGACTATGCCACCCGTCACCAGCGTCCCAACTTCGACCGACAAGCCGTCAGGTGGGTCAACCGATCGGGTTTTTTTCCCCCAGTATGGACAACGGACTGGATGCAGGGAGCCTTCGTGTTACGGAGGCAAAAAAGATCCAAATTTCTCTTCCAGACAGCCGGGCGGTGGTCATATTGGCATTACGGTGGTCCTTGGCCAAGATTTTTATTGCTAAGTGAGACGGTTGTTAAGTGAGTCCCCCCCCCATTTTCACGATCTTTCTTGCCACGGTTGTTTAATGAATTGCTACAGTTGTTAAGTTAGTAAGATGGCTGTTAAGGGATTCTGGTTTTTCATCTCTTTCCTTCCTTCCTTTGCTCCTTCCCTCCCTCTGCTCTCCCTGTCCTTCCTTCTCTTCCTCTCTCCTTCTTTTCATCTCCTTTCTCCCTTACTTCTCTTCATCTTCTTCATTCCCTCCATCCCTCTTTCCATCTCATTTCCTCCCTTCCTCTCCTCCATCCTTTCTTTTTTCCTTCCATTTCTTCTTCTCTTCCTCTTTTCAGCTCCTTTCCCCCTGCCTCCCCTCTCCCTCACTTCTCTTCATCTCCTTCCTTCCCCCATCCCTCTTTTCTTTTTCTTTCTATCTCATTTCCTTCCTCCCCTCCCTCCCCTCCGCTTTTCATCTCCTCCTTCCCTTTTTCCTTCCCTCCTTCCATCTCCTCCCTCCCTTCCCTCTGTTCCTCCCTTCTTTTAATCTTCCTTCCTTCCATCTCCTTCCTTCCCTGCATCCTTCTTTTCCTTCCTTCCTTCCCTCCCTCTCCTCCACTTTTCATCTCCTCTTCCCTCCATCTCCTTCCTTCCCTCCCTCTCCTCCACTTTTCATCTCCTCTTCCCTCCATCTCCTTCCTTCCCTCTGTTCCTCCCTTCTTTTAATCTTCCTTCCTTCCTTCCCTCCCTCCATCTTCTTCCTTCTCTCTATCCTTTCTCTTTTCCTTCCTTCCTTCCTTCCTTCCTTCCTTCCTTCCTTCCTTCCTTCCTTCCCTTCCCTCCCCTCCCCTCCCCTTCCCAATTCTACCTTCCGTTCTACTTAGCATGAAGAGTGATCTGCTTCCCCCTCCATCTTACACGTAGCTCCTTAGGGAAGTCTACCTCCTACTCTTTGGATGGGAACACAGGGCGAGCTTTATTTTCCTTGATCCAATTATGGAAAACTTCCTTGGAGCTAAGGGCTACGCTGGGAAGGTTTCATCAGCCAGGGGAAAGAGAAAAAAAAAAACCCAGAGAAACCCACCCTCTCAGCTACTCTTCTAATGTCATGCAATGCACTGCATTTCTCCTCCTGATATTTTTAATATCTTGTTTTTTGTTGGGAGTTTTTTTTGCCATAAGGATTTTAAATCTGGGGGAAAGAACCCTGAGCTTTTGAGGGGGAAGGAGAAGGGGTTATTACAGTTCAGAGGATAAACAAGCTCTCTTTATTGAATCTGAACAATTAGATTAATAAGCCCAAAGGAATGGTTATAAGTGGGATTCCCAGGAGGGGAAGCTAATGCCAGAGAGTTCTTAATAAACAACCATGAAAAGCACTTTCTCTCTCTCTCTCTTTTTCTCTCATTCACCTAAGAAACTTTTAAAAAGACGATGAAAGAGAACCGGACTCTTAGTCAAACAAAACTTCTACATGAAATCACCAACAGCCATTTTTTAAAATCTTAATTAGGGAAAACTATCAGGAGAGAAGGTGCTTTGAGTTATGATGTGTTCAACTGGCAGGATAAATTAACTCTTGGTTTAACTGTCTCTCCCTCGATTCTTTTTATCTTTCTTCCTTCCATCGCCTTCCTTCCTCCATCCTTTCTCTTTTACTTCCTTCTTCCCTCCCTCCTTCCCTCCCTCTTTTTTCCCCCTTTCTCTTTCACCTAAGAAACTTTTAAAAAGACGATGAAAGAGAACAGGACTCTTAGTCAAACAGAACTTTGTGAAATCACCAACAGCCATTTTTTAAAATCTTAATTAGCGAAAACTATCCGAAAAAAAGGGAGGGAAAAAAAACCCCATACTTTGAGTTACGATGTGTTTAAACCAGTTTGGTTTAAAAAAAAAAAAAGAGTGGAAAACTCTTGTCTTTGGGAAATAATTCAGAAACCGAGAGAGGATGCCAACAGCTCCGCCTGCCAGACCTTGTCAGATACATTAATATGTGAAACGATGTTTTTTTAAAAAAAAAATCTGTTAAATGGCTCCTTCCTCTACTTCTGCCTGCAGCATGAAGCTTAGTGCATAAAGTGTGACTGACACAAGTGCAGAAGGACACACGTACAGACACGTGCGCGCGCGCGTGCACACAAACACACACACACAGAGTGTTTAAGGGAGATTCCAAACAATCTTACAATACCTGGGCGGCCAGTGATAATCCTTTCTCCTAAAGTTCTAAAAAGTGGACATTTATCTAAACGTAAGCATTTTACATTGATAAATAAATACAGGGAGACTAGTACAGATCTATTTCAAGCTATTTAGCTCTAATCAGCTAGCGTGTTAAGTGTTATTTGGATGTACCAGGTGTTTTGATATAACACTTAATTATTTCCTTGGCTCAGCTGATAAGGAGAGGAGAGCTTGTGGCTTAGAGGCTAACATAACTGCCTAACATGTAAAAACAGCCCAGGTTCGAATCCCAGTAAGGGTATGGCTAGCTGCTGAGAGCCAAATAGCTTGAAATAGATCTATACTAGTCTCTCTTTATTTATTTATCAGCACAAATGCAACATACACACACAAACACACACGTAACTCTGCATAACTCTGGAACATCTGGAAGTTAACTTACTCTCTGGAAACAAATACTGTGTGGGTAACACACAACTAAAACCCCTTGGGTGTGTGTACTGTTAAGATACAGCCTGTTGTGCCTTCAAATGGCTTCTACTGTACTGCCATAAAATGGCTTCTACAGGACCGTGCAGTGGAGTTGCCATGGTAACGGCTTCGCAGTACTCCACAAGAAGGCTCCCTCTGGTAAGGAGGAAAATCCAACATTAGAAATTATGTTTGGTCCGGACATTTTCCCCCTATAAATAAATACCCTGGCAATGCCGGGTTATCGGCTAGTATGTGTATAAAAAAAAAGAAATAAATTAGAACATCAGCCATGGCTAGCACTGATAATGTTAGGGTTTATTTTCAGGGAAGGGCTTATTTTAGCACATGAGCTCAAAAGCCCGATTGGGCTTATTATCCAGGGAGGTCTTATTTTCAGGGAAACAGGGTAGTAAAATACCACATAGTTTTACCGTGATGCTACCAAAGTGTTTGGCACTGATGAAGGACAACATCCCTCTAAGACTGAAAGAGTACCAAGGGGATTTACTTCACGCCCAATATATTTTCACTGCTTCCTTTTTCATCCTTTATCATTTTTTTTCCCCAGCCATAAAACACAAGACTGTACTTCTAAGTGTAGAAAGCCGCAGGCCAGAATTTAGCAAGGAAAACGGTGTTTGGTGCTCATAAAACAAGAACCTGCCAGAAAACTTCATCGGGCTCCGTCTAGAATCGAGATGATGCGCCGTAGAAGACAGACATATGCTCTCTTTTTTATTTCCCATCAGGTCCTTGGCGAGACTGTTTACAAGCTCTAGAAGACGGCCACGGGACCAGCTCCATCTATCTTGTCAAACCTGAAAACGCCAACCGACTGATGCAGGTCTGGTGCGATCAGCGTCAAGACCCCGGCGGCTGGACCGTAATTCAAAGGCGTTTGGATGGCTCGGTTAATTTCTTCAGGAACTGGGAAACGTATAAGGTGAGGCTCAATCATGACGCCGTTCAGCGAGGGAGGGAAATCTTCTCTAGAGTCACGGGGTTTTTTTACGAGGGAAATTTGTCGAGAACGAGCATTCGACTTTGTAGGTCTGGAACGGCAGAGGTAGGAGGTGGAGTTAAATGTATCATTAGCTTAGAGACTTTATGTTGCCACAAACGATCCAGCTCCTATCCCTCTTGAGTTTTTTATTGACCTGTTCTGACTGAGGCTTCCCGAGAGCAGGAAACATACTCCTGGTCCCAACAAAAAAAAACTTTTATTAAGTTATTGTGAATTCCTCTCATTCCCATCCAGCAAAGTCTTTCAAAGGAGGATTTACAGTCGCAGACCTTCTCTGGCTTGGAGCGCTGCCAGGCCGATCTCTGCAAAATGGCTGCCCAATTTTATTTATTTATCAAATTTAGAGACTGCTTAGACCAACTCTGGGTGGTGCACAACTAAAACTTACAATTACCTTGGCCCCCAAAACATTGAGAGTCGCAGAAATTTAACAACTGCTACACCACCGCTACCTATGATTTGCGAATCTTATTTGTAAAATCAATACTGGAGGATCATTCATTGCCTTTGTTGTTGTTGTTGTTATTGTTTTCTTGTAGCAAGGGTTTGGTAACATCGATGGAGAGTACTGGCTGGGGTTGGAAAACATTTACTGGCTGACCAACCAAGGCAACTACAAGTTGTTGGTAACCATGGAGGACTGGTCGGGACGCAAAGTTTTCGCGGAATACGCCAGCTTCCGTCTAGAGCCGGAAAGTGAATTCTATAAGTTGCGAGTGGGGCGATACAACGGGAATGCAGGAGATTCCTTTACGTGGCACAACGGAAAACAATTCACCACACTGGATAGAGACCATGATGTATACACAGGTACAAAAAACCTGAATTCAGAGGGAATGTGCATTAAAGCTTATATGGAATGGGAATGGGAATAGAGTAGAGTATAGAGTAAGGTAGGGTAGAATAGAAATTAAGAACAGAATAGAAATTGAGAATAAATAAAATAGAAATGAAGAATAAATAGAATAGAATAGAAATGAAGAATAGAATAGAAATTAAGCATAGAATAGAAATGAAGAATAGAAAAGAAATGAAGAATAGAAAAGAAATGAAGAATAGAAAAGAAATTAAGAATGGAAAAGAAATGAAGAATAGAATAGAAATTAAAAATAAATAAAATAGAAATGAAGAATAGAATAGAAATGAAGAATAGAATAGAAATGAAGAATAGAATAGAAATGAAGAATAGAACAGAAAAGAAAAGAAATGAAGAATAGAATAGAAATTAAGAATAGAAAGGAAATTAAGAATAGAATAGAATAGAAATTAAAAATAAATAGAATAGAAATTAAGAATAGAATAGAAGTTAAGAATAGAATAGAAGTTAAGAATAGAATAGAAATTAAGAATAGAATGTAGAGTAGAGTAGAGTAGAGTAGAGTAAAGTAGAGTAGAGTAAAGTAGAGTAGAGTAGAGTAGAATGGAATATTCTTTATTGGCCAAATGTGTTTGGATACATAGGGTTAATAAATATTGGAAGGGACCTCTGAGGTCTTCTAGTCCAACCCCCTGCTTAGGCAGGAAGCCCTATGCCATCCCAGTGGCTGTCCAGTCTCTTCTTGAAGGCCTTCCGTGATGGAGCAAGACCCACAACTTCTGGAGGCAACCTGTGTTCCACTGATAAATCGTTCTCTCCGTCAGTAAAACTCCTCCATTCTGAACGCAGTCTCCTTATTTCTTTTCCAGGCAACTGCGCCCACTATCAAAAAGGGGGCTGGTGGTACAACGCCTGCGCACACTCAAACCTCAATGGCGTCTGGTACCGAGGAGGCCATTACCGGAGTCGCTATCAAGATGGAGTCTATTGGGCCGAATTCCGGGGAGGATCGTATTCCCTGAAAAAAGTGGTGATGATGATTAGGCCGAATCCTAACACGTTCCACTGAAGGAGACAGCACCCTCTTCCAGAGGAGGGGGGAGAGTTGCGTATGTTTCCCGGAAAACCCATCTTCTCTGCGACAAAGAATGTAAGATAATCTTGTACACACTGACTGCTAGATAAGGAGACCCTGGATATCGGACTGTTCCAGAATCGATCTAGAACCAAAACAAGCAGCTTTCTTGGGAGGGGACAATGCTCTTTGTCTGGAAACAAGGAACCACGCAATCACTTTCAGATGGCACGGGACCGTAGATCAAACGGAGATTCCAGGAAAGCCGCCACTCCATCTAAAATGCTTCCTATGTTAGATATACTCTCAAATCCTGCACATATTCGAAACTGTACAGTATAATAATAGATCCATTTGACACAGGAAATTATATCCTTTGAAGTTCTGTAGCCAGCATGAGTATCTTGTTGTTGTCCTTAGTTGTGATGGGTCATGTCCGACCCATCGTGACCCCATGGACAATGTTCCTCCAGGCCTTCCTGTCCTCTACCATCCTCTGGAGTCCATTGAAGCTCATGCCGGCTGCTTCGGTGACTCCATCCAGCCACCTCCTTTTCTGCCGTCCCCTTCTTCTTCTTTTGCCCTCCATCGTTCCCAGCATGAGGATCTTCTCCAGGGAGTCCTTCCTTCTCATTAGGTGGCCAAAGTCTTTGGTTTCATGGGTATCTTAGGCTCTTAAAAAGGGGACAGTTCTTAATTTAATCCGTTGCAGGGACTTAGTACTGGTTGGATCAGTGGCAAAGAAACTGAGCTTGTCAATCAGAAAGGTCAGCAATTCGGCAGTTTGAATCCCTAGCGCCGCGTAACGGAGTGAGCTCCCATGACTAGTCCCAGCTTCTGCCAACCTAGCAGTTGGAAAGCACATAAAAATGCAAGTAGAAAAATAGGAACCACCTTTGGTGGGAAGGGAACAGCGTTCTGTGCGCCTTTGGTGTTGAGTCATGCCGGCCACATGACCACGGAGACGTCTTCGGACAGCGCTGGCTCTCCGGCTTTGGAACGGAGATGAGCACCGCCCCCTAGAGTCAGGAACGACTAGCACAGATGTGCGAGGGGAACCTTTACCTTTACCTTATCGATGTGTTGGGGTTTTTTTTAGACTTTGGGGAATAACTTAGGTCCTGCTTTATCATCTGCAGAAATGTTTTGATAATATAAATGACAATTTCGGCTTCTAAGCTAAGTTGCCCTTGAAAACTTTCCTTTCCCTGATAAAAACAGCAGTCATGCAACTTACAGTGTTACCTGGATAAGGGAATAGAAACTTGGGACGGTGGGTGGAATAAGATTCTGGTATCATTAAAAACAAAAGGAAAGGGTTAAAGTTTAATGCTTCCTTAAATTGAAAGAAAATAATAGCCTGTAACTCTTTGGAGACAGATAGGATACCCAGTACCATTTGCCGTATTTTACTATAATGGCCAAATACACATATTAAAAGAGAATTATGCAAACTTATCTATAATGCCCATTGTAGAAACTTGGAACTTCTGAATTCTAGTACTCTGCTGAGGCAAACACCAACATTGATTATTTTTAAGACGTTGCTTCCTAGGGACAGTGAACACCGTAAAGTTTTAAAACTGTTATTACCTCATTATTTCATTCCTGATGGACAATGTGCGTTAACATTTTGGAATGAGGTGGCATGCCCTGTACATAAATGAAAGTAGGGAGTTTAATATATGGCCAGATTACCTTGTAATGCTGCAAACGAGTAATAAAAGCAACAAATGTTACTTGGACACAACTCATGGATTATGTGGGGGGGGGGGAGGGAGAGATATGATAGAATGATAGATATAAAGAGATACAGAGATAAATAGAAATAATAGATAGATGACAAATAGATGATAGAAATGAATAATTACATTACCTAATCAATGGAATAACAGTGGTTGTCTGTCTGTCTGTTCTATCTATCTATCCATCCATCCATCCATCCATCCATCCATCCATCCATCCATCCATTCAGTCTTTGTTATCATGTCTGTCCATCCCTCCTTCCATATCCATCCATCCAGTCTTCATCATGTCTATCCATCCCTCCTTTCATATCCATCCATCCATCTATCCATCCATCGTCTTCTTTATCATGTCTGCCCATCCCTCCTTCCATCTACATCCATCCATCCATCCATCCATCCATCCATCCATCCATCCATCCATCCATCCATCCAGTCTTCTTTATCATGTCTGTCCATCTATTTACATCTATCTATCTATCTATCTATCTATCTATCTATCTATCTATCTATCTATCTATCTATCTATCCCATCCATCCATCCATCTAGTCTTCTTTATCATTTCTGTCCATCCCTCCTTCCATATCCATCCATTCATCCATCCAGTGTTATCATGTGTCCATCCCTCCTTCCATCTACATCCATCCATCCATCCAGTCTTCTTTATTATGTCTGCCCATCCCTCCTTCCATATCCATCCATCCATCCAGTTTTCTTTATCATGTCTGTCCATCTATTTACATCCATCCATCCATCCATCCATCTATCTATCATCTATCTATCTATCTATCTATCTATCTATCTATCTATCTATCTATCTATCTATCTATCTATCTATCTCTATCTATCTATCTATCTATCTATCATCTATCTATCTATCTATCTATCTATCTATCTATCTATCTATCTATCTATCTATCTATCTATCTATCTATCTATCTATCTATCTATCTATCCCATCCATCCATCCATCCATCCATCCATCCATCCATCCATCCATCGTGAAAAACCTCCCGGCATGTTTTTTTTAAATAAAGCAGAAAGATTGCGGCTTCCTTAAAGCCACACAATTTGTGCCGCCCTCAACTACAAGTGAACCTTGACGATCGAGCCAAATGCTTCCCCGCCCTTTTGTCTCCTCCAACTGTAAAAATTGCAGGCCGAGAAGACGCTTTATGAAAAAAAAAAAAAAGAATCCTTTGATGTTGCTGCGACTATTTCATTAATTCCAGACCTCTCCGTTCCTCCCTCCAAGACGTGCCATCTTAAAACTGCAGCAACTACTGGCTTGCACTGTGATTCTTGGAAATGATCTGCGGAGCTCTCGGCCCTGCTTTTTCAAATAACTGGAGGAGGCAGCTGCCAACTTTTTAAGTGAAAAATGATATTAAAAGCAAAGTTCGCTAAGACAAACAAACAAGCCCTCAAAAACGAAATGAGTGGCAGAGCAGGGCTTTGTCTCCCCACCCCCCGCGCGCGCATACCGTACAGCAAGAGGTCATGTCTCTTAGCGGATTTTGTCGGAACAAAGGCAGGCGTGCTATGTGCCACGGGGCTTTTAAAGGGATGAGCTGATCTCTGGATCTGGAGAGGTTCTTTTTTTAATGAAGACGTTGCAATGCTAGTGAAGGGAAGGGAGGAAAGAGATTGGGGGTGTGTGTTAAGAAAAGATTACGGGAAACCCAGGACAAAATGCTCGGCTGCCACTCGGGCGTGAGGTAAAATGTAAACTCAAAAGTCCTCAGTTTTGTCAAAGTCGAACAGAAGAAATGGAGAAACTGCAGAAATGAAGGTAGGTGAAGAATAAATCAAAGTAAATGATTCTGTCTTTTGTCCTGTACCATCCCATTCTTCTTAAAACTCCAAATAATAAAGTTCATGAAGAGAACAGATACATGTCTCTACTATCTATCCATCCATCCATCCATCCATCCATCACCCACCCATCCTCATTATCTATCTATCTATCTATCTATCTATCTATCTATCTATCTATCTATCTATCTATCTATCTATCTATCTATCATCTAGCCATCCATCCACCCTCATTATCTATCTATCTATCATCTATCATCTTTCAATCTATCTATCATCTATCCATCCATCCACCCTCATTATCTGTCTGTCTGTCTGTCTGTCTGTCTGTCTGTCTGTCTGTCTGTCTATCTATCTATCTATCTATCTATCTATCTATCTATCTATCTATCAATCATCTAGCCATCCATCCACCCTCATTATCTATCTATCATCTATCTATCTATCTATCTATCTATCTATCTATCTATCTATCTATCTATCTATCTATCATCTTTCTATCTATCTATCATCTATCCATCCATCCACCCTCATTATCTGTCTGTCTGTCTGTCTGTCTGTCTGTCTGTCTATCTATCTATCTATCTATCTATCTATCTATCCATCCATCCATCCATCCATCCATCCATCCACCCTCATTATCTATCTATCTATCTATCTATCTATCTATCTATCTATCTATCTATCTATCTATCATCTATCTATCCATCCATCCATCCATCCATCCATCCATCTAATCTATCCATCCATCCTCATTATCTATCTATCATCTATCTTTCTATCTTTTTTCTATCTATCTATCTATCTATCTATCTATCTATCTATCTATCATCTATCTATCATCTATCCATACATCCACTCTCATTATCTATCTATCTATCTATCTATCTATCTATCTATCTATCTATCTATCTATCTATCTATCTATCTATCCATCCATCCATCCATCTATCCATCCATCCATCCATCCATCTAATCTATCCATCCATCCATCCTCATTATCTATCTATCTATCTATCAATCAATCATCTATCTATCTATCTATCTATCTATCTATCTATCTATCTATCTATCTATCTATCTATCTATCTTTTTATCATCTATCTATCTATCTTTTTTCTTTCTTTCTATCTATCTATCATCTATCTATCTATCTATCTATCTATCTATCTATCTATCTATCTATCTATCTATCTATCGCCTTCCCCAGACTCCAGGATTGGCCCAGGTTCTTCCCCAACCTCCTCACTGTCTGAATCTGCTGCCAGCTCCACTGGTGAGCCACAACAGAATCTAAGAGAGAGCTACAAAGCAAATTCTTTGCAAACAAGATCAAATGTTTCTTTCCATTTAGACTCAGGTGGAAAGCAAATCTCTTAATTCGAGCACTGAACCATGAATTTGAGGATTTTATCTGCCTTTCATAAATCAAAGGAAGCATGTCTTAAAATTACTCAGAAAAGCACAAAATAAACACAGACACTTATGTCATGTTAGCATCACATACGGGACAAACAGCAGAAGCGCCAAGAACATGGCCCCTTGGCCCATTTTCAAACAATAAATTCAAATGACTTGGACTAAATGGATAATATAAGCTTTAAATCGTTCAATTAAATCTTTCAACCAGACCAGAGCGTTACGGAGAAAGTACTCAAGAAACCTTATCCCAAAATACATTTTTAGCAGTGTTCCAATATCTCTGGGGCTGCCACAAAGAAGAGGGAGTCAAACTATTTTCCAAGGCACCTGAGAGCAGGACAAGAAGCAACGGGTGGAAACTAATCAAGGAGAGAAGCAACCGAGAATTAAAGAGAAATTTAGAACAATTAATCAGTGGAACAGAAGTTGCCTCCAGGAGTTGCGAATGCTCCAACGCTGGACGTTTTTAAGAAGATGTTGGACAACCATTTGTCTGAAATGTTATAGGGTTTCCTGCCTAGGCAGGGGGCTGGACTAGAAGACCTCCAAGGTCCCTTCCAACTCTGCTATCCTATCCTATCATCCATTCCATTCCCTATTCTATTCTACTATCTATTTTATTCTATTCTATTCTCTATTCTATTCTACTATCTATTTTATTCTATTCTATTCTCTATTCTATTCTCTATTCTATTCTATTCTCTATTCTATTCTATTCTCTATTCTATTCTATTCTCTATTCTATTCTATTCTCTATTCTATTCTATTCTCTATTCTATTCTCTATTCTATTCTCTATTCTATTCTATTATCTATTCTATTCTATTCCATTCCCTTCCCTATTCTATTGTCTATTCTATTATCTATTCTATTCTATTCCCTATTCTATTATCTATTCTATTCTATTCTATTATCTATTCTATTCCATATTCTATCTATTATCTATTCTATTCTATTCCATTCCCTATTCTATTATCTATTCTATTATCTATTCTATCATCTATTCTATCATCTATTCTATTCTATTCCATTCCCTATTCTATTATCTATTCTATTACCTATTCTATTATCTATTCGATTATCTATTCGATTATCTATTCTATTCTATTCCATTACCTTCCCTATTCTATTATCTATTCTATTCTATTCCACTCCACTCCACTCCCTATTCTCTTCTCTTCTACATTTACTGGGATATTTGGCAAAGAGCCTTACTGTAGAGAATTTGCCATGTCTTTGTCAGGGTTCCAGGTAATACACCCATAGCAAGCAGAACTTCGAGGCAAGTAGGTTCCTCAAAGAACAGGTTTATTGAATATATCATATTGGCACAGTTCTGGTGAAAACCAACTCTAATTAAAAGTAAAAGTCCCCCCCCCCTTCCCCAATCAATCAGTCACATGGTCCAATCAAGGCAGTGTTCAGTGGCTTGGAAACTTCACCCCTCCTCTCGCCAGCCACCTGTGGGAATGTCCTTGGTTCTCAAGGGGAAACTATTGTGCTTCGACCACGTAACCTCAGCTGTCTCTATTTCCCCCTCCCTACCCCTCCTCACCAGTGTGGCAATGCTGAAGCCTCCAAGATGCCCTAGGTCAGGCCAGCTTCAGAGTTGCCATGTCTGGATGAGAACGCTTATAGACTTTGGAAAAGTTTGGGGAGTCCTCAGAATATTTCATGGCTTGTGGGAGTTGTTCCTTCCTCACACGAGAGACGGGTGTTGCCAGTGTGTGAAAATTAAAACAACAAACAACCTACCTCATTGACTTGAAATAGGTTGCATTCAGAAACTTCAGACTTGTCTATTATTCAGAAGAAGTGAGTTACCGAAGATGTTTTTTCCGTGCAGATAAGAGGGAAAATAAAATAGTTTAACACTTACCCAAATAAGGAATGCAGGGCACCATCTTCAAGCAGCGGATGTACTCTCGCATCCTCTTGTAATTGTCTTCCTTCGACATTAAGTAGTCCAGCTTCTCAAAAGTGGTTTTGTCCTTGCGATTCAAAAGCTGAAGACAAAATAAATCAAAAGAAGGGGGAATAAGGTTTACAGCTTAGAAAGGGTTCACATATAGGAAAACACTGTTGCGCCACAGTAGCGCAGTGGTCAGAGTGCGGTACTGCAGGCTACTTCTGCTGACTGCCGGCTGCCTGCAATTTGGCAGTTAGAATCTCACCAGGCTCAAGGTTGACTCAGGCTTCCGTCCTTCCGAGGTGAGTCAAATGAGGACCCAGATTATTGCAAAACCGCTTAGAGAGGGATGGAAAGCACTGTAAAGTGGTATATAAGTCTAAGTGCTATTGTCATTTTTGCCTGTATTATTTTCTTTCTTAGAAAATATATTAAGAGTAGTATAAAGCCACCAAGAGATTTAGAATAGCATGTCGGAGTGTGAGAGCTGACCGTTCACACGTTATGACCGTTGCGGTGGTCTGACCCAAATTTAGATGCTCAGCAACTGACTCACATTTACGACGGTTGCAGCATCCCGTAACCCCCATTTGTGACCTTTTTTGGATTCATTTCACAACCGTTATCACTAACTTAACAACGGCAAACCACCGTGGAGAGAAACATCGTAAAACGGAGCAAAGTTCACTTCACAACTGTCTCGTTTCGCAACAGAAAATGTTGGGCCTCCGCAGTGGTCGTAAGTCGAGGACTAGCTGTGCTTTTGTTTTCCTTTGTAGGGCAGAGTCAGAAATCAAGGTGGGGGGAACTCAACCCACCAGATGCCTTGAAAACTTTCCTGTTGAGCTACATACCCGATCAATCAAAATTGGCACAGTCTCTTATTGCTGCACACATGTTCAAAAGCTTGAGAAACATCCCATGTGCTCCTAGTTAAGCAACGCCTTTCCCTGATTCGATGCTCTTTTCCAACTGGAGAAGAAGCAGAAAAGTCAAGATTGTTGCCTTCTGACTTAAAAGGACGCCCAACTTAATTTTGGGAAATGCTTGAAAGGGTGCCATTTTCGTCCCTCGTTCCCAAAGGATGACACACACACAATTCAGCTCCTTGTCGCTAATAACGGAGGCAGAAGATTTTTTTATTGTATTGAGAGGGAGTAATGAGATGGGAAAAGGTCCAGTAATGGATGGACTTTTTGCAGATTAGCAAACCTTACTGAAAGGTGGCTCAGTGGCTAAGACACTGAGCTTGTCGATCAGAAAGGTCGGCAGTTTAGCGGTTTGAATCCCTAGCGCCACATAACAGAGTGAGCTCCCGTGACTTGTCCCAGCTTCTGCCAACCTAGCAGTTGGAAAGCACGTAAAAAATGCAAGTAGGAAAATAGGGACCAGCTTTGGTGGGAAGATAACAGTGTTCCATGCGTCTTCAGCATCGAGTCATGCCGGCCACATGACTTCGGGCAGCGGTGGCTCTTTGGGTTTGAAACGGAGATGAGCACTGCCCCTAGAGTCGGGAACGACTAGCACAGATATAACCTTTACCTTACTGAATTTTCAATGGACTCCCACTGATGTTAGGGAATGTTTATACAAGGGAGCAAAGTTCCTTTAGAATAGTTCTAAACAGCGTTCATTGCTTTTTTAAAAATAATAATAATAAAAGACCTGGGAGCCAAAGGAGAAAGAGGGTCCAGTGGGGCAGGAAAAAAACAAATAGAGATTTATTAGTTTCCACCCATTGCTTCTTGTCGTGCCTTCTAGTGCTTCGGAGAATAGTTTGACTCCCTTTTCTTTGGGGCAACCCCTGAGATATTGAAACCCTGCTATCATGTCTCCCCTAGTCCTTCTTTTCATTAAACTAGACATTCCCAGTTCCTGCAACCGTTCTTCCTATGTTTCAGCCTCCAGTCCCCTAATCCTCTTGGTTGCTCTTCTCTGCACTCTTTCTAGAGTCTCCATATCTTTTCTACATCGTGGCGACCAAAACTGGATGCCGTATTCCAAGTGTGGCCTTACCAAGGCCTTATAAAGTGGTATTAACACTTCATGTGATCTTGATTCTATCCCTCTGTTGATGCAGCCTAGAACTGTGTTGGCTTTTTTGGCAGCTGCTGCACACGGCTGGCTATTCACTTCCATGATAAATCTAAATCCCCTCTAAACGCTGTAGGAAGCCTGATGGAAAATGTTAAACGATCCGTTGTAGCGAAGATGCTATTAGCTCTCCATTCTCTATAATTAAGGCAATCGTTCACTGGATTCCAGATGTGAAGGAAAGAACTCCATCTTATTATGCTTGGAAAGCCTATCTCTTAAAAAAAATAAGCACCCTACTCTGGTATCATAAGAATGGAATGTTTCCGACGAGCCACAGTTAAAAAAAGACAATTCTTTCTCCCCCAAAAGCTGTAATCAAATGTTAAGTTCAAACATGCTTGAACAGTTCAGAGATCTTGGCTTTTTAAGGCCAGTTCTCCACCACATAAGCATGTGAGGGACATCAGCGGACATATCTACATCTGGATTAAGCCAATTCTCAAAAGGACAACTAGCACTTTAAAAAAAAAACAAATTTAAAAAGAACCGAGAAAGCAAAGACACGTAAATAGATATTGAAACACAACTATGTTAAAACACTAGCTGATAACCCGGCATTGCCCCGGGTATTTATATATAGGGCGGAAATGTCCGGACCATTCTAATGTTGGATTTTCCCCCTTACTAGACAGAGCTCCCTCGTGGAGTCCTGTAAAACCATTACCATGGCAACTCACTGCGCTGTAAAGTAGAAGCCATTTTACGGCAGTACAGTAGAAGCCATTTGAAGGCACAACAGGTTGTATCTTAACAGAACATACACTCCGGGGGGTTGTTAGGGATGTCTTACCCCTCCACAGTATTTATCTCCAGAGATTAAGTCATCTGTGTACCAAGTTTGGTTGAAATTGCTCGAGGCGTTCCAGAGTTATGCTGGAACACACAACGCAGAGCCGTTTTTATATATATATATATCTATTTCTCTACAAAATAACATTTGTGCAAAGTATGAGGGAAAAAATATTGAGAACTGAGAAATGAGAAATGATGACTGGTTATAACCATCGTTTTGGTGTTTTGTGCTATGAGCTCATCATAGTTAAGTCAATCTTCCAGGCAAAACCATTTCCCATCGTTTTTATGTTTTATGGATGCCATAAGAGAAGCATCTGCCTTTTGTAACGTTTTGCAACGACGTCTAATAAAAGGAATTTAACTCGGGCTTCTTGATGCCGCATCAATTTTATTTCTGCTAGGAAAATGTTTTGCAACGACAACTCACCACAGCTAAAAACAGAATCAATTTCTTCTTTTGCATTCATTTGTATACATTTGGAAAAATGTTCCGGGAGCCAATAACGGAATGCATTTTTGAAAAATGTTTAGGAGGACTGTCCTTTTTAAAAAGAAAAAATCCAAAAGGAATAAATGGTTGTGCTACCCCAGATGGTATAAGTAGTCCTCAACGTACGACCACAATTGAGTCCAATATTGATGTCGCTAAGTGAGAATCACACCATTGACTTTGCTTGTCAGGAAGTCGCCAAAGACCCCCGGGATGTTGCAACTGTCACGGGTACAAGTCAGTTGCCAAGCATATTGGAATTTCAATCACAGGATCACGGGGATGCTGCAAAGGTTTTAAATGTGAAGAATGGCCATAAGTCCCTTTTTTCAGTCACAATGTAACTTTGCAATGTTGTCACTAAGCGAAGGGCAACCCGCCCTGGCTCAATTTGTTTATAAGGGTACCAATGCATTCTTTTTCTTAAAAAAAAAATGCAATTAATATGATGCGATTCGCAGAAACGTTTAAGTTTACAGATGCAGGAAGTAAAATCCATTGCAGTAAAAATTGGACGATTCCATTCCAATTCCTCTTAAACTTCAAAACTCCCACGGCAGACTCCATAAACATATTCTTTATTTACTGTTTTGGATAATATTTCTTAGAACTGGAGGGGGGGAATATCTAACGTCGCAGTTTCAGTACAGAGAGTTTTGTTCTAATCCATCATTTCCTGTCCCGAGAAAATATAAAAAGTGCATAAATGATCAACAAGCTCCGAATTGCTCCCCAATCCCTCTTTACACACCCCCTTCCTGGCCTAGCAGCACATCAAACACAATTCAGCATCCTGTGAGACACTTTGCATGCATGCACGGTGCAATAAAAATGGCTCTGCGTATGCCCAGAAGCAAAAAACAAGATGGCACCTCCCAGAGAACCAGTTGGGGGGGGGGCGGGGGGCGTGGCAGACCTGCGTCGCTGCCGGTTCCAGCAACTCAGGCCACCCAACCACTAACGGTTCGGCCGAGTGTTGGAATTGCCAGATGTCCTTCCTGTCGCCATTGCGGAGTTTTGTTCATTTTTTTATCCCTAATCCATCTTTAAAATCAACCTATCTTCTCTTTTATCTCTCTATTCAAATCTCTCTTCTCTCTTTCTTTCTTTTATATCTATCTGTCTGCTTCTCTTTAACCTTAACTCTAGTTTATCTTCTATCTCTGTCTTCTGCACCTCTGTCTAATCTATCTCCAATGGTCGGGAGTGTGAAAAATAGTTGTATTGTTGTTGTTTTTTCACGCCGTTGTAACTGTCACTAAATGAACTGCTATAAACCCAGGACTACTTGCAATGTTCCTAAATCAACATATAGGGTGGATGGATGGGTGGATGGAAGGAAGGAAGAAAGGAAGGATAAAGGGAGAGAAAGAAAAAAAGGGAGGGAGGAAGAAAGACAGAAAAAAGAAAGACAGAAGGAAGGAAGAAAGGAAGGAAAGAGAGAGGGGGAGAAAAAGAAAGAAAGAAAGAAAGAATGAATTCTCACTCTGTTATGCTGCAGTGACCAAGATATTGGACTCAAATCTCACATGTTGATTGATGATTTCCAATTTTCATCACAATACAAAAAAATAATGAGGATTATGGGACTGGAAGCTGAAACACATGAAGAACGGTTGCAGGAACTGGGTATGTCTAGTTTAATGAAAAGAAGGACCAGGGGAGACAGGATAGCAGCCTTCCAATATCTCAGGGGTTGCCACAAAGAAGAGGGAGTCAAGCTATTCTCCAAAGCAACTGTGTTGTGTATAACAAGAACCCAGGGATGGAAAAACAGGGAAAACGGCCTCTTCCATTATTTTTATTTAATATACGTAATTATTTTTGCAATGCATTTTAATGCTGCTGGTCCCATGTATTAAATAAACTCGCTAGTCATCATTAGCCAGGTTCCAAGGCCTTACATGATTCAACCTGTATGGGCGATGGGAGTCTTGAAGTCATACTTGTCAACACAACCACATTTCTCCCACGTTACAAAGGGTGTGTTACGGATTCAAAGAAGAAAAAACGAATATTGTGGGTGTGCATAGCTAAAACAGGGGCTGAGACGCTGAGCTTGTCGATCAGAAAGGTCGGCAGTTCAGCAGTTCGAATCCTGACAGATAGCAGGCCAGTCTATTCTAGACAGCTTCCAGGGATGAAGCTCCCGCAACTTCCGTAGGCAACTTCTGTTCCAGAAATTAAATTGTGAGGAGCAACTTACGTCACATGGCAGAGATTTAATTAAACGGCAGGAAGAATTTTGCAAAGCAAAAAAACAACAGTGAATAATGTTTAGTGGAAAATGTGATTTGAAAGAGGAATATATGCACGCCTTGAGCAACAGCCATCAAAAAGGGAGTTCAGTTCTGTTTATTTTCATTTATTTATGAACTACTTAAGACCTCCTCAGCGCAGTTGACTCCTTAGCAATTTTAGGAATCCCGCCTTAAATCACTGCTGCTGTTTCCACCAGCCGGTTATAAGTGTTAAAACGTAATTATGATGGATTTGTAAATACTGCAGCTCTCCAACGTCGCTTCTGTCGTAACTTTCAAAACTGAAGCGAAGGGCTCTCTTCTCTGGGAAAAACAGAGCTCAGGGAGTCCTCGACTTAATGAAAGTTCATTTAGCGACCATTTGTCATACATTTCCCCTATATAGGCTGTCCTTGACTTACGACCATTCAACAGCACTGAAGGAAGAGGACTTACGACTCCGTTTTTCACACTTACGACCACTGCAGAATCACAAGATCAAAATTCAGAATCTTGGCAACTGACTCGTGTTTACGACAGTTATGGGGTAGGGTGTTGCGTGATCCCCTTTTGCGACCTTCTGACAAGCAAACTCTACGTGGAAGCCAGATTCGCTTAACAACTGTGTTGCTAATTCAACAACGGCTGTGATTCCCTTAACGACAGTGGCAAGAAAAGTTGTAAAAGCGGGCAAAACTGACTTCACAACTGTCACGCTTAGCAACAGAAAATGCTGGGCTCAGTTGTGTTTGTAATTCAAGGACTACCTGGAAACTGTTTCTAACTCAATGAAGCGGTGGACGTGATGAGCCGGGGTCTCGAAGTCGTTAGGGACTGGATGAGCGCTAACAAACTGGTACTCAACCCGGACAAGACCGAGTGGCTGTTGTGTTTCCCTCCCAATAATTTGGCTAGTGTTCCATCACTCAGGCTGGGGGGCCAAACTTTATACCCCTCAGACAGGGTTCGCAACTTGGGAGTCCTCCTGGACCTACAGCTGACCTTTGACCACCACCTGTCGGCTGTGACCAGGGGGGCATTTGCCCAGGTTCGCCTGGTGCGCCAGTTGCGACCCTACCTGAACCGGGAGGCTCTCACAACGGTCACTCGGGCCCTTGTGACCTCTAGGCTGGAATACTGCAACGTGCTCTACATGGGGCTGCCCTTGAAGAGCATCCGGCGACTTCAGCTAGTCCAGAATGCGGCCGGCGCGAGTGATTGTGGGCGCACCGCGGTTCGCCCACATAACACCTATCCTCCGCAAGCTGCGCTGGCTACCTGTTGATCTCCGGGTGCGCTTCAAGGTGCTACTTACCACCCATAAAGCCCTCCATGGTAGTGGATCTGAGTACTTGAGAGACCGCCTCCTGCCAATTACCTCCCTACGACCTATTAGATCACACAGATTAGGCCTCCTCCGAGTTCCATCCGCCAGTCAGTGTCGACTGGCAACTACGCGGAGGAGAGCCTTTTCAGTAGTAGCTCCGACCCTTTGGAACGACCTCCCCGTGGAGATTCGCACCCTCACCACCGTCCAGACCTTCCGCACAGCCCTCAAGACCTGGCTATCCCGTCAGGCCTGGGGATAAAGATTCTAATCCGTCCCCACCCGAATGATGAATGAATGTTGTGTTCTATTTTTACTTATGTATTGTCTCATGTCTTGTCTTGTATTCCCCTCCCCACAAATTGTAAGCCGCCCTGAGTCCCCTCAGGGAAAAGGGCGGCCTATAAATAATAAACAAACTAAATAAAAACTAAACTAATTGTTCTGACCGAGGCTTCCGAAGAGCTTGAAGCAAACTCCTTGTCCCGACAAAATCCCCTTTTATTAATTGACCATGAATTCTGATCCTTCACATCCAGCAACGTCTTTCAAGGGAGGATTTACGGTCACAGACCTTATCTGGCTTGGAGAGCTGCCAGGCCGATATCTGCAAAACTTGGCAAGGAGTCTTGGAGAGTCACGAACCAATGGAGCGAACTAATTATCTCCTGCAAACTCCACTCCCCTTTCTCCCCTCTTTTATTCCCTCTGGGAGGGGGCATTCATCCTCCACCTGTAGCCTTACTCCCAAGTCGACCCCTGTTCTTTAGCTGTTCCCTTGGTCTGGCAACTCTGTGCACACTGGGAACAGGCTCCAGCTGTTCTTCTGCCTCACTGATGTCTGACTCCGAAGGCAGCTGATAGCTGGCATACGGCCCTGGCCCCCCCTTCTGCCTCCGACACAGAGCCCTCCTCAGAGCCTTCCCCAGACTCCAGGACCGGCCCATCTTCCTCCCCAACCTCCTCACTGCCCAAATCTGGCAGGTCACAAGCAGTGAAAAATAAAGTGGACTTTTTAGATACTATCCCAGGCGGGGAGATAAATTTAAGGACGGGGGAAGTTGGGATGCACAAAATAAAATATAAACACAATTCAGAGTAACTTACGGCCCAGGTTTTGGTCAGCCTGAAAATAGGTGCACTTTGGAGAGCTGACACCACAGACATGAGTGAATGAAGGTTGTTCAGTTCTAGAAGTTTCTATGGGGAAACACAAAAGAGAGAGAGAGAGACCCAAATGCCATCGGTTTTCCATATGGGTTTGGAATGCACTGGCCTGTTCAAGAAAATAATTGCTGTTCCAGACATTTCGCTGTTCGTACTGTAAATTATAGAACAGTCAAAAACTCCCAGCCTTAACTTTGGTGCACAAAAAATAAAATTAACCAAATGTAAAGACCAGATGTCAGGAGGCAGGGGATAGGGTTACATGGTTCATTTTGAACATTTTTCGAGAGAGTTTAAGCATATTAGAAAGATTCAGCACTCCCGGCTCCAGATATTTTGGCATCTCCAAGTCTTGGGTTTAAAAAAAACCCAAGGGCGGCCAGGTTCGTGGGGCAGCTGTGATGCTGAGCTGGGCTTGTTGCAGATTTTAATGGTGATTTTGGGGGGAAGCCTGCTGTTCTGTCTGCTCAGCCCACCTCGCAGGGAGTTCCTTTGAGGTGGGAGAAAAGAAAGAGAGAAATAAGTTCTCGGGGACGGAAGCTGGAAGCTTTTAAAGTCTTTTTTTGGGGAGGGGGGGGGCAATGGCTCGCCAAATGAATGAAGTGATTTATACCCTGAGTGAGGAATCAGCTGGGATGGGCCATTTGGAGGTTTGGATAAAGTCTGGAGCCATTCACAATTCTGCTGACCAAATTATCCCTACAAGGGTGGGTGGGAGGGAGAAAGAAAGAGGGAGAGAAAAAAGAGAGAAAGAAAAAGAAAGAAAGAAAGAGGGAGAGAAAGAAATAAAGAAAGAAAGAGGGAGAGAAAGAAAGAAAGAAATAAAGAAAGAAAGAAAAGAAAGAGGGGAGAGAGAGAAAAAAAGAGGGAGGGAGAGAAAAAAAAGTAGGGAGGGAGAGAAAAAAGAGAGAAAGAAAGGGGAGAGAGAGAAGAGAGAAAGAGAGAAAAGAAATGGGGAGAGAGAGAGAGAAAGAAAGTAGGCGAAAGAGAAAGAAATAAAGAAAGAGGGAGAAAGGAGAGCGAGAAAGATGAGAGACAAAAGAAACGAAAGAAAAAAGAAAAAAGGAGAGGAAGAGGGGTAGAGATGAAAGAAAGACAGAAAGAGGCGGAGAGGGGGAGAGAAGGAAAGAAAGAAAAGAAAGAAGGAAGGAAAGAAAGAAGGGTGAGAGAGAAAGAAAAAGAAAGAAAGATAGATATGGAGATGGATAGAGATAGATAGAGAGATAGATAGAGAGATAGATAGATAGATAGATAGATAGATAGATAGATAGATAGATAGATAGATGGAGATGGATGGATGGATGGAGAGAGAGAGAGAAAGATAGATAGATATGGAGATGGATGGATGGATGGATGGATGGATGGATGGATAGATAGTTCCCAGCAGTATCAAAGTAGGCAGGGTTGATATCAAAAAGAAAAGATATTTCAAGAAAGAATGAAATTGAACATCCCAAACTCACCTTTGCTATTTTCACAAAGTGGCTGAGGATCTCTGCCCTTATTTTTAAGGTCTGTGCTGTTAAAATTCTCGTACCACCAGAAACAGACCTAAAAAGAATAATTTTGCAGAGTTAAAACTTTTTTAACTATAATCTTTATTGTCATTGTCAAGTCAACCCCTGTTCTTTAGCTGTTTCCTTCATCTGGCAACTCTGCGCATGCGCACACTGGGAACAGGCTCCAGCTGTTCTTCTGCCTCACTGATGTCTGACTCCGAAGGCAGCTGATAACTGTCAGACGGCCCCTGGCCTCCTCTTTGCCTCCGACACAGAGCCCTCATCAGAGCCTTCCCCAGACTCCAGGACTCGCCCAGGTTCCTCCCCAACCTCCTCACTGTCCCAATCTGCTGGCAGGCCACAACTTACATGCGCCCTTTAATACGAGATATAAGTGCTTTGCAGCCTGGGAAAATACCAAACTCCTCCAAAGTCATAATTGTTTACGTTCACTACAACTCTCAATGTAAAGCCACCATGTTAAGCGCATAATCTGTAGAATGTAAATTCATTACAAATGGAGCTATTTCAAGTCTGTATTTATATC
The DNA here is from genome assembly GCF_009769535.1 of Thamnophis elegans. NCBI lineage: Eukaryota > Metazoa > Chordata > Lepidosauria > Squamata > Natricidae > Thamnophis > Thamnophis elegans. The sequence continues at coordinate 36,043,286 of NC_045556.1, read as the reverse complement.
CCTCTGCTCATTAAAAGTAACTGTTTATTATCAGCTTCCTTTCCCCAGCTGGATTCAGCTTCACTTCAAGTTGTTGCTTTTTTCTTCTTCTCTCTTTTTTCCTAGGATTTTAGTGAACTGAATGATTTTATCCCAGATCTACAGATTTCAGGACTGATTTGCATTCCTCTCCTGCAGAATTCTCCAGCACAGCCAGGAAACTTATAACTTGTTTCAAATAAAAAAACTTACCAACATCTGTAAATTTCAAATGGAGACGGTTACGTTAAGCAAGGGAGAAAAGTGTTTTGACAACTTGTTTACAAGTGAAAGACGCTGAACTTGTCAATCAGAAAGGTTGGAAGTTCGGCTGTTCGAATCCCTAGCGCCGCATAATGGAGTGAGCTCCTGTTTACTTGTCCCAGCTTCTGCCAATCTAGCAGTTCGAAAGGACTAAAAAATGCAAGTAGAAAAATAGGGACCACCTCTGGTGGGAAGGTAACAGTGTTCCGTGCACCTTCGGCATTGAGTCATGCCGGCCACATGACCACGGAGATGTCTTCGTCGTCATTATTTATAGGGGGGGGGGGAATATCTGACCCAAACATAATTTCTAATGTTGGATTTTCCCCCTTACCAGAGTACTGTGAAGCCGTTACCATGGCAACTCCACTGCGCTGCAGAGTAGAAACTATTTTACGGCAGTGCAGTAGAAGCCATTTTAAGGCACAACAGGCTGTGTTTTAACAGAACCCCAAGGGTTTTTAGGGGTGTCTTATCCCCATAGTATTTGTTTCCAGAGAGTAAGTCATCTGTTTTCAAGTTTGGTTGAAATTGAAATTGACACATTCCAGAGTTAGGCTGGCACACACACAGAGATTCCTGTTACCTGATTAAATCTCCTTGTAAAGGCAACAACATTAGGGGCGAGGATGTGTTTTTCTTTTTTATTCCATCCGCAACTTGCAAGTTCCTAGAAAAAATAACAGCATGGTGTTAATACCAAAAGATTTGCTCATTTTCATCCCGAAAACACAGTGTCAAAGAAAACAGATGGAAAAAAGAGAATTTTTTTAAAAAAATCCTCAGCATTGCCCCGTAGAATTTAAACGGGGATGCTAAAGGCACTTACGTTTAGTTAGTTATGTCTGTTTTGGCTCAGTTCCCTATTAGACAATGAAGAATCAGCTAATTACAGGAAGGGTACTGTATTTGCAGAATCCAAACCAAATGGACCATGAATATAAAACATTTGGGTGCTTCCTCCGAGCTGGGTGGTTTTCTTGCAGACATCACATTACCCAACTGGGTAACATCCTCAGTACTAGAAGGGAATGATGATGATG